>NC_056747.1:55053208-55200708 GCF_019279795.1 Protopterus annectens | reverse complement strand
CGAGAAATCTGCCCCTTCAATACCTCATATTCCATATTTACATATCCCTTATAGACCAGTCCTAGAATATATAGCAACTTATGTAAGCTTGCTTTATGTTAAACATGATATAATTTCAAAAGTATCAAAATACTTCATCCCCAGGTATTTAAACTATAAACTTTTATATGTTTGTGGTTTACAGAGACATTCTGTATGATGAAACTGTGGTTGTTCCTTAGCAGAATATGGAGACAAGAGTGTGGTTGGAAGGAGAAAGCTGTGTGAGAGACACTAGCATGCTGAACAGTAAGAAGTCTGATGATAGAGTCATAAGATGAGACAGCTTGCAAACCTGCTGTACAAACATATCAGGCATCGATGTAAGACTGCTATTAGCCTATCACATCTTTCTACAATGTTATGGCCTCTTACACTCTCAACGCTGCACAGTGTCAATAAACCTGGCAGTCCAGCCTTCTAACACACAATACCCAACAACAGCTGCAGAGATATGGAATATCCGCATGGTGAATACAAATGGCTCTGGTGGGTGACTTGTGCTACTGTAATGTTCCTTTACTAGAAGTGAAGTAGATGACCAATCTGTCTGCAATCAATGTGCTTAGTAACAATAGATGCATCAACCTAAGAAGCTTGGGTTAGGAACTTTTGTACACTGTAGACTGTCCAAGGACATTATGCCAAAAAGTCCTGCTGTGATCTCTGAATCCTTCAAACTGGGATAACTGCAATAAAGACAGATAGCTCATTGTGGAGTGAGATAGCCAGGGAATGTGTATTTTGGCACTACTTGGTTTTGTTTAGAATATGAGTGAACCATGGTCATTTAATTTTGTTCTTTTCATCTTCACCTGCATGTCTCTGTGATTACTGCTGTAGTCTACACACGACAAATGTTGTCATTATGCTGACACCTATATGGATCCTCAGAATGACTTGAATAAGACTCGCATGGTGAAAATCACCATGGAAATAACTGCAGAAAATGTAATAATCTAATCTTTTATGAGACATAATCTCACACAGTTTTAATTTTGGATTATTTATGTACCTACGAAAACTAAAAGCATTGAGAGGAAATGCTGTGCACGATCATTAAATCTGTGTTAAACTTTTTATGTTTTAACTACATTATATGGTTTCTTCTACCATCTCTTATTTCTTGTCATTCACTATGCAATTTGTTTAAATCATCCCCCTTTCATTCATGCTTACCTCACAGATTATTTTGCTCAGTCGCCTTATTAGCTGAGTAGCTGTCCTTGACACACATGGATTTGATTGCTTTTCCTTGTGTGACAATACTAAAGATGTGACCACACCAAAGATTTATATAGTAGAAAGACTGCACAAATATTCTGCTTTTTACTTACAAAGCAGGCTGATATTCTGGAGCAAAATAACTCATTTTCAGCTGTGGCCTAGTTTACATCAAAAGTAAATGCGAATCATTCAGTAGAAATTGAAATGGCCTACACGATAGATAATATAAGCAATATAGAACTACAAAGCATGAAAACTAACAGTTAATAAATGTTGCTGACAGTTAAGTAATAATAAACAAGGAATTGCTTTCTGACCCCCACAATGCACCTCATACCTGTATTCCATGATTCTGATATTCATCTTGGCATTAATCACAGCAATCAATTTTTTCTCCATTAACGTAACATATGGAACTAAACTTTCACTGATTAGCATTACTGAAATGTGCTAATGTGCTAACACCCATCTGCCCCATGCAATCCCACTGAGCTAATATACACAACTCTCACTGCAGATCCTCTTCTGGGGTCTAAAAGACTTTACCGCAAATGCTCACATGAACGAAAATGCCAGTAATCAAACTTGCTATTGGGGGGGGCTGCGCCACCCCACACCCCCCGCTAGCTATATATTCCAACTCCGATGTCTCACTACAGTGAGGAAAGGGCAAATATCCCACTCTCACTGTAACACGACCCCACAATCACAGTTTTGATTCCCGGCATTTTCGCTCACGTGAGCGTTCACGCTAAAGTCTTTTCGTGCATCTGATATCGACCCCTCTTCTGTCATGCCTAGGGTTAACACCTATCCCTTTGGCAGTTGTGTCCAGTGAAGAAAGAGGAAATATAACAAATGTCCTAAGATGTTTCCAGTAACAGTTGCATAAAAATCTTTTTATTCAGAATATATTATACAAATTTATATAAATAACTCATATTCTTCAAGAATGATCTTCTATTTTGGTAAAAAAGTAAAGTCCAGCTGATCTGGTTGTAAGTATGGTTTCTCTTGCAAAATCTTGCATTTCCATAGAAATTGTCCCACTCTTGGAATTTGAAAAGGAGACAGCCCCACCCTGTCCTGTCATCTGACATCTTGGCAGTTCTATCCTGCATCCCAGAAGCAGTATTTGTCCTGGGTACTGAGAAAAAAACTGGTCATGGCCAGAACCCTAAAGTACTATTGCCAGCTGTCTTTTTCCTGAGAATTCACCTCTGACTGTCATTCTCTGCAATCTGTAACTAAACTGTAAGGAACCCATGACATAGTTTTCTCCCAAACACCTTGCAAAAACTCAGTTCCTTGGCTCATATCTTTTGTCATGAAATCATAGATGTGAACACTGTTCATTTGAGATGATTTCTTATGGAGCAATCCATGCTGATTCTTACTTGATTAAACAGTCCACAGTTAGAAAATCAACATGCTTGTCTGTCAAAATAAATGTCAGTGCATTAAACCATAAACTACCTAGTCCTTATTCCTTATTGGCTTTAGAGATACTGCTTCCAAGCTAAATTACACAGTAAGGGTCAGTTTATTTGTTGTCTCAGTACCCAGTACTCCACCCTTCCCCTCCCATATCTGCAGCCATGGGTGTAGCCATGTATACACCATGTATACATCAGTCTACACCTTTTAAAAAATGACTTATTTGTTTTATGCAAGAACATGTGTGAAATTTAAGTGATAAACTACTGATACATTTACCATGGTTTTATTATGACTTTGTAGGAATGCATGTTTGGATAAGCTTATTTAATTAAGCTTAGAAACTTGAGGATTTTTAGTACTGAAAAGATATGGTGTGGAGGGGCTCATACAGAATCAGACACTTTCCAGGTGGAATGAGGGCAACATTCTGGAAAATGGTGTTATAAGATGGTGTGCAGTTCCAAAAATCCTGACTATGCCTTGCTCGTAATCTTCTATTCCTCTCCTTTATGAAAATAGAATCAGACAAAAAAATATATATATATTATTTCTGCTCAAATACTAAATTCTTCACACTCTGTTATGATTGTGACAGATACTTCAGGCAGGATCAACACTGTGATGCGTTCATAGTCGTCTAGTTGAGAAGACTGCAATGTCTGCTTATGTAAGTCACTTAGAGTGAAACGGGTGGGCAAACAGAGGCTGGGGATGGTCACACCAGGGGCTACAGTGAACAGTTCACTAGTGGCACACAGCCTTAATCTGTACATTAACTGCAGATATACAGCTGCCATTTTAGGACAAGACAGACTGAGGAGAAAATAGCACTTCAGGAGGGGAATGAAGCTGTATTTTGAATGGAAGGTAAACTCTGATGCAATATATGGAGAAGGAAGCAAGGACATAGCTATACATTTCTGACTTGTGTACTAAATGTTAATACTTCTCCTAAATATCGTAAATGTGGAATTAAAGATGCAGTCCAGCTGCTACATTTATTACTTTAGAAACCCTTAAAAGGAAAGTGGGTATTACACAGATGATGTATGTTGTATCTGCTTAAAAGCACTGCTCTCCAAGTGCGAAGTAAAATCTGTTATATTCTACATATCTGTTCTGTTATATCTGTTATATTCTACATACATGTTATGTTATATCTGTTATATTCTACATATCTGTTCTGTTATATCTGTTATATTCTACATACATGTTCTGTTATATTCTACATACATGTCCTGTTATATCTGTTATATTCTACATACATGTTCTATCTGTTATATTCTACATATCTGCTCTGTTATATCTGTTATATTCTACATATCTGTTCTGTTATGTCTGTTATATTCTACATACATGTTCTATCTGTTATATTCTACATATCTGTTCTATCTGTCATATTCTACATATCTGTTCTGTTATATCTGTTATATTCTACATATCTGTTCTATCTGTTATATTCTACATATCTGTTCTGTTATATCTGTTATTTTCTACATATCTGTTCTGTTATATCTGTTATATTCTACATACATGTTCTGTTATATCTGTTATATTCTACATACATGTTCTGTTATACCTGTTATATTCTACATATCTGTTCTGTTATATCTGTTATATTCTACATATCTGTTCTGTTATATCTGTTATATTCTACATACATGTTCTGTTATATCTGTTATATTCTACATATCTGTTCTATCTGTTATATTCTACATACATGTTCTATCTGTTATATTCTACATACATGTTCTGTTATATCTGTTATAGTCTACATATCTGTTCTACCTGTTATATTCTACATATATGTTCTGTTATATCTGTTATATTCTACATGCATGTTCTGTTATATCTGTTATTTTCTACATACATGTTCAGAAGCCTCAGTAAAATAGGTATGAATACAGCTACAGAAAACTCCTGAATAAATAACCATCATTATTTCTTCCCTCCTCTAAGCAGCAAAACTTATCATGCAGCTTTTATTTGAAGTAATGGTCCCTCCCACTGCAAATAAGTAAAGCAAAGATGCTCCATTTTGCCTGAAATGTTTACTGTGACCGTCCAGGACCTTTAAGAAATAATTAACTGCTTTAATGACTGCTGCAGCGGTTATAGCGGCACAGACTGTGATAACCTGATATTCTGCAAATGCAACAATGTGTACCTGCAAATGCACATGTCCCCATTGATGGCACAGACTGTGGTAACCTGATATTCTGCAAATGCAACAATGCATACCTGCAAATGCATGTGTCCCCATTGATGGCACAGAATATGATAACCTGATATTCTGCAAATGCAACAATGCATACCTGCAAATGCATGTGTCTCCATTGATGGCACAGACTATGATAACCTGATATTGTGCAAATGCAACAATGCATACCTGCAACTGCACGTGTCCCCATTGATGGCACAGACTATGATAACCTGATATTCTGCAAATGCAACAATGCATACCTGCAACTGCATGTGTCCCCGTTGATGGCACAGACTATGATAACCTGATATTCTGCAGCTGCAACAATGCATACCTGCAAATGCATGTGTCCCCATTGATGGCACAGACTGGGGTAGCCTGATATTCTGCAAATGCAACAATGCATAACTGCAAGTCCACATGCCCCTGTTGAATCATCACTTCAGTGCAAAGAAATGAAATAGGAGCAGAGTCTGTATTGCACATTACCATTATTTTTGAAAGACAAGGCTTTCCTTTTAAAATAATAACTTTGTCTAATACCAATAACACCACAGTGACTTGTTGGTAATTCATATTCTTATTAAGAGTGCATGTGTACATGGAGGCACTAGTTGGTCACGAGCACCCCAAACAAATGAGCACCAGAAACAATGTACCCAGAGTGACTAAAACATGAACTACTTACTCTATGTCATGGCATGTTGCTATATCATCCATCATTTCTTAAAATGGAGTTACTTTATTATCACATTCAGTAAACTACTTAAATTGTTTATACTTGTTGACATTAAGACATTGGCAGCAAATTCATTATATCCCAAACAGAAAAAAATAAGCAGAAAAGAAAAAAACAACACAATTAATTAAACTTAATGCCACAACATCTGAACCATGGACTGCAGTTATATCTCTTCACATCAAGTGAGTATGTACAGAAATATGCACATGCTCAGTATGTACAGGGAACATCACTTCCTACTATGGGAGTTATTTAATAAAGGAAAGAAATATTTTGAATAACTCCAGGGTATAGCACTAAGAATCACCACCTCACCTAGGTAAAGCACAGTTTCCACACTCCCAGCAAAAGCTACCCATTCAGGCTTAAACGATACTGGAAAAAGTGCCAGTTGTGAATAAATTCTGTATCAGTCATGGCTGAACAGTGACTATTACTATAATAAAACAAACACGCATCACAGTTATCGTCTTTTATGACACTGAAGTTTGACTTGCATATTCTCAACAATATTAAGAAAACCCACCAAAAACTAGGACACCTTTACAGTAATAAGAAATTCTTAACCAATAAAGCCAAACTTGCCCTATCCCATTCCTTCCTTCTCCCCAGCCTACTCTATGTCTCACAAATCCTCACCAACCTTCAAATTACCCTCCTATTGAAGCTACAATCCACCTATGACAAAGTGGCTAAATTCGCTGCAGACCACCCCTACGACTCACACCACTGCCTGGCTCTAAAAAAGTTAAACTGGCTAGAGCTTTCTCACAGCCTACTCCTCTCGCAGCTTCAAATAATTCATTCTATTCTGTATCTTCCCTCCTTCTGTTCCAGTATTTCCTCACTCATCTGCCCCTACTCACCACCAAGATCTCTCTGTACTGCTGAACAAAACCTTCTCTCTATCTACAAGCCTAAAACTAAAATAGGTCAAAACCTGTATAGCTACAGGCCCAGTCTTGGAATAAACTTCCACTAGACATTCGAAACATCAATCATCAACATTATTTCAAACTACTACCAAAAACTAGCTAAACAAAACTTGGATCTGTCACTGTAACCACCCTCCTTGACCAACGTCCCCCTTCCCTTCGACTCGTTCTCTCATAACCTTTTTCCTTCTCCTATCTATTCTCCTTCTGTATATCAGCCTTGACATAACTAGGTCCTTAGCACATTTATACTGCACTAGCAAACCAGCTATTAATTGAACCTGAGTCCCACTCTCTATAATTATTACTGGAGAATATTGATTGTGTTGATTGTAAATACTATGAGATGCTACCATGTATTACATAGGATTTTTCTTTTACTTTGAATAGTCATGTGATATTGTTTATATTGTATTTGTTTTTACTTACTTGTGGAGTTTGTCTCCCCGGGCCTCTGCTGAAAAAGGGCTTCGGGACTAACCCGGTCAACAGATTTCAAATAAATAATGTTGTTGTTGTTGTCTTTCGGCTTTTCCCAGTTAGGGGTCACCACAGTGGGACTCCGGTCTGCTGATGATTGGCAGTAGATTTCCATGAACGTCGAGGTGCCAGCTCGACGTTCTACCTTCCATGAAGGCATGCCCATTTACGCATGTCTTTCAAACGCCCACCCAACCATGGGGAGGACATGCAGACTCCACACAAAAAGCAAAATAAATAAATAACTTTCTTAATTTCATGCTATTGTAAGCTGAGCCATTAGCTATGCATTTAGAATTAGTTTGTCACCATAGATGATGCATACCTGGTTAAATGCATGAAGATGAGGGTATACTTAGAAAGAAAAGTGAGATTTGGTGACCTTGTACTATAAGGTACAGGAGGGAGGGATACTTTTCTGAACATACCCCATGGTTTTATTTCAGGGCTTCTGTAGGTGCACTATTAAAATGCTTGTTTTCACTTAAATGACTGTGGTCGATCAGCAGTAAAAATTACAATCTTGCAATGTACCATGTAATTTAATGTTTATATTGTATTAGACATCATATTTTTTAGCTCATGCCCTGTGCTCTTATCCAAAATTGTTTTAGTGACATAAACAACAATCTCTACCATTACTTTCATGCTTGTTAGCTTAAGTCTCTTGTCAAATCCATTTATCTACTCTTGAAGAATTTTGGGAAAACACTGCTGTGGTACTATCTTTCCGGCATACACTTTTTCAACCAGCCAATGTGTAAAGAAATATCTGTCTGCATCCATTTCTGCATGGGTTTCTAAGAAATCCTGCAGTCAAACCTTCTTTGAAGAAAATAGTTCATATAAAATTTTATGCATGTACTCCTTCTCCTGCCTGGGACTTAAACTTTATGTGAGAAAAGTTACCACTTCCGCCGTTTGAAATGGCTTCTTCTCTTCTTAA
This sequence comes from Protopterus annectens, assembly GCF_019279795.1. Classification (NCBI taxonomy): domain Eukaryota; kingdom Metazoa; phylum Chordata; order Ceratodontiformes; family Protopteridae; genus Protopterus; species Protopterus annectens. Next base: position 55,192,696 of record NC_056747.1, on the reverse strand, counting down.
TGGAAATACCTTGAGCTAAAAAGATTTCTGAGCTGTAGACCAGGATGCCTAGCAACCACTATATAGTTGTACATAGTGATTTTTGTGACCAAGCACACTTTGTCAAAGTAACTTGCCCAGTGCATTGTCTGCTGTAAAGATAAATACAGCATAATCCGAAGAGTGACTGCCAGAATACTCTCCAACAGGGGCACTCAAATCTGTTGCATATTTTAAGAATGCCTGTGTTTGGGACATATGTACAGCTACCATCCCTATCATCAGAACATTCATTCATAACTCACTAAATGCTACAAGCTAGATGCACAGTTACAGTAGTAAGCCAGTTTTGACGGAGTTGTGCTCTGACGGATCCTCTCTTAGCTGCCTGCCACTCTGGATTACTCCTGTAAAAATGCCTAGAATTCTGCCCAGTTACTTTAATACTAGGACAAAGGTATATCCTGAATAAAGTCTGTATAACTATGTAAAGTATTCATCATAAAAATAGAACTTTGAGGCTCATAAATCGACCCTTTAGATTTTTATTTGGATACGGTTTTATAATGTTCCATTTATTTATTTGATTTACTTTACTAGGAAAGTCTGTCTGGGAACTAAAATGCCCAGTTTCAGTGGAGGCACATGGAAAAAGCTCCAGAACAAGGATAGAAATACATTTTTGACAAAAAGCAGTCAAGAAATATTATAGCAAACAGCCAACAAACATTATTTGAAAAGCATATCAAACTAAGGAAATATATGTTTGTAAGATATTGTGAGTAAAATCAAAAATACTATATAATACACTTGTATAGTATCTGTACTGGACAGATTTTGGATTGCATACTTCAAACTGTGTGTGTGGTAGAGTTGCATAACTTATTAGTTGCCAGATAGGGAAGATTTAAATTATTGCAGGATATCTAAATGTCTGATGTGGTTTGTAAGTTTGTTCCATGCCTTGGAGATGGTGGCAGGGAATAGTGATTCACTGTAATAATTATTTGATTTATTAGTGACAGTTAAAGATCTGAGGATGTTATAGTTCTAGCTGATATATGCCAGTGGATGGGATTTGACAATGAGGGTGTTTTAAGTGGTGAAGTAGTTTGTGTGCTGGGAGTAGCAGGAAGAGGGTTACATGCTGAGGAACTTATAAACCAGTACAGGGTATTGAGCACTATGCATTGGTGGGAGACATGCTAAAGAACTTTAAACCACTTTAGGGTATTGAGCACTATGCATTGGTGGGAGACATGCTAAAGAACTTTAAACCACTTTAGGGTACTGAGCACTATGCATTGGTGGGAGACATGCTAAAGAACTTTAAACCACTTTAGGGTATTGAACACCATGCATTGGTGGGAGACATGCTAAAGAACTTTAAACCACTTTAGGGTATTGAGCACTATGCATTGGTGGGAGACATGCTAAAGAACTTTAAACCACTTTAGGGTACTGAACACTATGCATTGGTGGGAGACATGCTAAAGAACTTTAAACCACTTTAGGGTATTGAGCACCATGCATTGGTGGGAGACATGCTAAAGAACTTTAAACCACTTTAGGGTACTGAACACCATGCATTGATGGGAGACATGCTAAAGAACTTTAAACCACTTTAGGGTACTGAACACCATGCATTGGTGGGAGACATGCTAAAGAACTTTAAACCACTTTAGGGTACTGAGCACTATGCATTGGTGGGAGACATGCTAAAGAACTTTAAACCACTTTAGGGTATTGAGCACCATGCACTGGTGGGAGACATGCTAAAGAACTTTAAACCACTTTAGGGTACTGAACACCATGCATTGGTGGGAGACATGCTAAAGAACTTTAAACCACTTTAGGGTACTGAACACCATGCATTGGTGGGAGACATGCTAAAGAACTTTAAACCACTTTAGGGTACTGAACACCATGCATTGGTGGGAGACATGCTAAAGAACTTTAAACCACTTTAGGGTATTGAACACCATGCATTGGTGGGAGACATGCTAAAGAACTTTAAACCACTTTAGGGTATTGAACACCATGCATTGGTGGGAGACATGCTAAAGAACTTTAAACCACTTTAGGGTATTGAACACCATGCATTGGTGGGAGTGGTTTGCAAGATTACAGTTCAATTTACTCATTTTGTTGTAGGTGCTTTCTAGTTTGTACATGGTGGAAGAGCTGAGATTAGTGAATATTGTTGAGATGTATAGGAGGGGAGGTAGAAGGAGATGACAATGATTGTTTTATTATAATCACTTAGCAGGTGCTCTGAACTCTAAAGAGAGCCGAGTTTGCAGGGTGTCTTTCTGACTGCAGAGTCAATGTGCTTTTATACAATCTGTACATTTACTGAGTACCTACAAGAGTTACAGCTGTCAGTTACTGTATTAACTTTAGTTGTAAACATCTTTATATCTGTACATCTACTGAGGACCTACAAGAGTTACAGCTGTCAGTTACAGTATTAACTTTAGTTGTAAACATCTTTATATCTATGCATCTACTGAGGACCTACAGGAGTTACTGCTGTCAATTACTGTATTACCTTTAGTTGTAAACATCTTTATATCTGTACATCTACTGAGTACCTACATGAGTTACAGCTGTCAGTTACTGTATTAACTTTAGCTAGAAACATCTTTATATCTGTACATTTACTGAGTACCTACAAGAGTTACAGATGTCAGTTACTGTATTAACTATAGTTGTAAACATCTTTATATCTGTACATCTACTGAGTACCTACAAGAGTTACAGCTGTCAGTTACTGTATTAACTTTAGTTGGAAACATCTTTATATCTGTACATCTACTGAGTACCTAAAAGAGTTACAGCTGTCAGTTACTGTATTAACTTTAGTTGTAAACATCTTTATATCTGTGCATCTACTGAGTACCTACAAGAGTTACAGCTGACAGTTACTGTATTAACTTTGTTGTAAACATCTTTATATGTGTACATCTACTGAGTACCTACAGGAGTTACGGCTGTCAGTTACTGTATTAACTTTAGTTGTAAACATCTTTATATCTGTACATATACTGAGTACCTACAAGAGTTACAGTTGCCAGTTACTGTATTAACTTTAGTTGTAAACATCTTTATATCCATGCATCTACTGAGTAACTACAAGAGTTACAGCTGTCAGTTACTGTGTTAACTTTAATTGTAAACATCCTTATATCTGTGCATCTACTGAGTACCTAGAAGAGTTACAGCTTTTAGTTACTGTATTAAATTTAGTTGTAAACATTTTTTTACTTGTACATCTACTGAGTACCTACAAGAGTTACAGCTGTCAGTTACTATATTAACGTTAGCTGTAAACATCTTTATATCTATGCATCTACTGAGTACCTACATGAGTTACAGCTGTCAGGTACTGTATTAACTTTAGTTGTAAACATCTTTATGTCTGTACATCTACTGAGTACCTACAGGAGTTACAGCTGTCAATTACTGTATTAACTTTAGTTGTAAAGATTTTTATATCTGTACATCTACTGAGTACCTACAAGAGTTACAGCTGTCAGTTACTGTATTAACTTTAGTTGTAAACATCTTTATATCTGTACATCTACTGAGTACCTACAAGAGTTTCAGCTGTCAGTTACTGTATTACCTTTAGTTGTAAAAATCTTTATATCTCTACGTTTACTGATTACCTACAAGAGTTACAGCTGTCAGTTACTGTATTAACTTTATTTGTAAACATCTTTATATCTGTACATCTATTGAGTACCTACAAGAGTTACAGCTGTCAGCTACTGTATTAACTTTAGTTGTAAACATCTTTATAACTGTACATCTACTGAGTACCTACAAGAGTTACAGCTGTCATTTATTTTATTAACTTTAGTTGTAAACATCTTTATATCTGTACATCTACTGAGTACCTACAAGAATTACAGCTGTCAGTTACTGTATTAACTTTAGTTGTAAATATCTTTATATCCGTATATTTACTGAGTAGCTACAAGAGTTACAGCTGTCAGTTACTGTATTAACTTTAGTTGTAAAGATCTTTATATCTGTACATCTACTGAGTACCTATAAGAGTTACAGCTGTCAGTTACTGTATTAACTTTAGTTGTAAACATCTTTATAGACCTGAAGTTGCCGCAGAGTATTGATCCTTCTATAGGAGACAGGCAGGCAAAACAGCAGTGTAAGGCAGGTATAACCCTAAAACAGGCGCACCATCACTGGCTTTAATTTATAAATGAATGGCTGTTAACCCTTTGGATAAATTAAGTAATTATATAAATTGTTTATTTTCTTGTTTCCATCTAGAATATCTATAGTATGTATTTACTGGGATTTTTTACCACACCACTAAAATTTACTACATTTTCCCTTCCAGGGAACACCAATCATTTCTCTTCTCCCTCCAGTTTTTATGGTCTGTCTTTTTTATGCATTTTCACACTTTCTTGGTAGAGATGTTTCTATGGTAAACTACAAAATAACTGTTTTTTTTAGTACATACGGTCTTCATATTCTCATAATTGTGAAATATACTGCAGTGGAAACTGATGTTTACTTGTTTATTTTACATTGTCTCTGTGATATGAAAACATATTTTGTCATTTTTTTATTCTTTCACTGTTTAAGAGAACAAGGACTGCAAGAATAATAGGAAAATGAGACATTCCTGGTCATCGTAAAGTAGTTAAGGGAACTTTATTTGTTTTGACTGTTTAGGCTCAAAATAACCCCAGAAGTGAGATATTATACTGATGGAATTACCCTACAAGAACTCACCCCCACCACTATGGCATACATTCTTCTAAAGTTAGGAGTTTAGATACAGAAAATAAATAATTACAGAACTCCTACTGAGCAACTCCAGCTTATTTTTAGTAGATATACATTAAAATAATTTACCAAAGTATAATCTTTCAAAAATGGGGCATAAAACCATGCAAATGCCTTACTAGTTTACTGAGATCACACTACTATCATAGATGATTGCAGCTAAAGAATGCCTCCAGGTGTTTTTGCAATTACATCCTACTGATGTCTCTAGGCATCAAATATTGCTTGTTCACATCTACATTAACGCTTACAAACCAATGCTACATAAAAAGAATTTAGAGATTTCATCTTAAAACTTAAGTAGCTGGTTCATCCATCCTGGGGAAGGGAGGAGGTGGCATCTAGCAAGAACATGAGGTGTAACAGCCAGTAAGACCAACCTTGCCAAGCCCTTGTTGTATGAGTGCATCACACTGAAAATTGGGGGATCTCAGCATATGGAGGCATGCTTCCCATTGTAAGACCACAATAGCAGAGCCAAATAACCTGAGCTTTAATATCATATATGTTAAGCTTATACGTGCACCAAGGAAACATGCTTCATTTGTCTGCCAGTTAACACAGATAACTAAAGCTCTGACCTCTTAATGTCTTGCTTCCTGTGCTAAGACTATAAGGATTGAATTTTTCTACCTTCATTTGCCTACTATGTGACCGCGAGCAAGTCACTTAACAAAAAAGTGCTTTGGTTAAAATTCATCTCAATCCAGAATTTGGGCTAGGCTCCCTAATGGTCTCATGGAATGCATGTTTAGCAACTATTTATGTTTATTATGTGGCAATATGTTCCTTTGACATTGTTTATTACTTATTTATGCTGGTTCAATGACCCTTTTCAGTTATCACCAGAGGCAGAGTAGGAAAATGCAATATAAAACTGACAGCTAATACAAATCTGAGCAGAGTAGGTGCTGTGTTAACAAAGCAAAGTTCCTTTTCTTCCATCTTGTATAGGGATGCTTCTGTCACAGTAACTTGCTACTTTCAGGGTATGGGCTTCATGTCTTCCTACCACCCCGCCAACAAAAGCTGTTAACAAGTTATTTTATTTCCTTCCTGAGACTTCAAAAAACTTCATAAATAAAACTAAAAAATGAATCAGCAAAGTTCTTTTGCACCACAAACTGCAATAAAAATCTTTTCGAAACCTTTTAACTTGTAAGTGGAAAATCCTTGTGAAATGGAATGCGCTATAGCACATCAGACTTATTTCATCCGTTTTACAGAATATGCTGGGGGCAAAATACAGCTGTCTAAAAATCCCTTTACAAATGAACTTACTGTGTTACTAGAGCTCTTGTTTTACTGTTAACCTTCAGTTTACTGCAACATCTGTAAGTCATTCCATAGCCTGTCCTTCTTTCTTTTATTGATGAGAACAATGACATCATTACAGGGTGAGAGAGGAATTTTTGTTATCTCAAGACAACCCAGAACCATTTCCCACCATTCCCTGTGAGGCCATACTTATAAATGTGAAAGGAAACAAAATAGATGTAAGCAGGCACAAACACTGGGAGCCAAGAACAAGACGTATTTATTTGTAAGTTATGATTTATGCACTTGTCTTTCCATTCTCAGAGTTTAAAGAAAATATTTTGCAAAAGACAGAAGGAAAAAAAAATACTTGCTTCGATTTAAACAATATCAGTCCAATATTTTCTTCACAAAAACGTACACGAATGCAACTTGGTAAGAAATTGTTCATTCTAAATACAATTTAGTAAGGTTATCTTCTAAAATTAGAGTGCTTTCTAGGCCTTCCTTGTCTCCCCTCAAATACAGAGAAATAAAGTAAAGTGAGCACATGTTTCTTTACTTGTTTATTCATGTTTTTTTTTTTTTTGGGGGGGGGGAGTAAAGAACAAAAAAAAGAAAAGACAGTCATGTTATTCAAGAAAGATGTTCTTCCCTAAGCAAACTGACACATATCTACAACATAGAAATACTTGTCCATATACACAAGAACTGTGACACTAACAGGATGCAACTGTATGCATGTGTTTCTATATAATATACATAGAGGTGTATGAATGGATGAGTGTGTGTGTGTGTGTGTGTGTGTGTGTGTGTGTGTGTGTGTGTGTGTGTGTGTGTGTGTGTGTGTGTGTGTGTGTGTGCGTGCTTGCGTGCGTGTGTGTGTGTGTGTGTGTGTGTGTGTGTGTGTGTGTGTGTGTGTGTGCGCTCATGTATATGTGTTTGTCAGTGTACACACACACAGACACATACATATATTTGTATATATACGTGCATTTAGAGAGAAAGAGCAGCAGACATACAAGTGAGTGAGTGTGTTTGTGTATAATTTTATATATATATATATATATATATATATATAGAGAGAGAGAGAGAGAGAGAAATGCCTACACATGCACATATATGGATCCCCTTCAGCTGATCGACCTTCTGAAATGCCGAACGTCATATGGCCGAGACCATATGACGGACATTTCAGAAGGTCGAAACGAAAATAAAGAAAATAAATAAAAACAATGGGACTTTTTTGTTTTGTTTTTTTGTGCCCCCACGCACACCCCCTGCTAATTAAATATAACAACTTCAAGATGGCACTTTGTTGAGGAAAATGGCAAATTTGCCGTTCAGCAATGTACAGCGATCTCCATTCACACTGTTCAGCCTTCCAAAATGTCGGTCATATGGTCTCAGCCATTCAGCATTCGATTGATCAACTGAAGGGTCCAGAATTTGTCACTTTCCATGATATCATCAAGAGGTTTCTATAATACAACCAACAAGTCAATAGAATGGACTTCATGTGACTTCCAAGATGTTTGTTACCATGATTTGGTCTCCATGATTTCAGGCATGCATGCCATTACCCGTAACATTGACCCATTTTCCACAGGATTGGTATTCACCTGTATTCAGACGCTCAGTTCATAGATTTGCCAGGTTGTCACCAATTCTCTAAGGACTGTTTTTTTCTACCTAACTAGAGGAAGTCTTGGCGATCCCAGTCTTGAAGAAGAATTCACTTCAGCCTGATGATCTACTTTATTACTGCCCCAGAACTAACCTTTCACTTATTGTTAAGATTATTAAAAAAGCCATTTGTGCACAGCTAGAATGAGTTTTCTTGGAAAGCTATATTTATGACCCTTTTAGCCCAGTTTCTGCACCAGACATAATAGTGGGTCTGCCCTTACATGGGTTCTCAATAACTTCCATGAAGCAAGGAATCAATTATATGTTTCCATTTTAGTCCTCCTCTATCGCTCATTGCTGTTTGACAAAGTAGACCATAATATCAAAACTGATCACCTTTGAACCTGTTGTAGAGCCTTGAGTGCTGTCCTCAGATGGTTTATTTCCTGCTTTAGCGGCCATACCCAACGGATTGTATAACTAATGCACTCTTCGTCTGTTTGTGTTGTAACATCTGGAGGTCCACAAGGGTCACTCTAAGGTCTGTTATTGTAGTCTACATATATATATATATATATATATATATATATATATATATATATATATATATATATATATAGGGTCCCTATTAAATTGGCGAATGTTTCAAAGTTCGAATGTCATATGGTTGACACCATATGATTGAACTTTGAAAAGTTCGAAGGTGAAAGGCAATAGCTCCATACGTGCAGAATGGGAAAATTTCCCTTTTCTGCACTGAAGTACGGTCTTGGAGTTGGTATATTTAAGTAGGGGTGTGTGGTGGGTGCAGGGGGGCTTGCCCCTGCTCAGAGCATTTTTTTTTTTACTTTTTTATTATATGTTGTCGAACAGATGAGCTTCAAAATTTTGATATATAATATAGACCCTATATATATATATATATATATATATATATATATATATATATACATATATATATATATATATATATATATATATATATATATATATATATATATATATATATATATATATATATATATATATATATATATATATATATATATATATATATATATATATATATACATATACATATACATATACGGATGCACTTCACATTACTGAAGTACATAAAAATTGAAACTTATCAATTCAAAAAGATCAGACTGAGAAAAAAAACAACTAATGTTTTTTGCGGAAGGCACCCCCACACCCCCTGCTAATTATATATTCAAACACTGAGACCACACAGCAGCATCAGAGTAAAGGCAAATCCCCATTCCTTACTGCTCTGTAACCTCCCAGATAGTGATACTGGCAGAATTGATCAAATGATTCTGCAATCAATTCTGCTAGTGTTATGTGTGTTTGATATTATGAACATTCGACTCTCTAAAACACTTCCATAAGTATATATATATATATATATATATATATATATATATATATATATATATATATGTGTGTGTGTGTTTGTGTGTGTGTGTGCGTGTAGTAAGGGCTTGCTTCTAATTTCCTTAGCCCCACATGATCTAGGTCCCCCATATCGCAAAGCACTTTTGATTCCATTCTAGCCATGTATGTTCCTATGCTCCTCAATGCTGGATTTCTTTCAGGTTACATGGGCTCATCTGGAAACATCCAGAATCTTGCCTTTTAGCCATCAGATCCCTTATGGAACCTCCTCCTGTGGTAGCACGAGACCCCAACAATATCTAGATTTAAAAGTGCCCTGAAAATCTGTTCACATTTCATCTCTATTTGTAGATAGACATTGAATATCTGATGGTACCAGCACAAGTCCTTGTTTTAGCAGTATCTTTTCCAGAACTACATTAAATATTCTTCAGCACTTGTTTTACAATCAAAGGAAGGCTGAATGATGAAAAGAGCTGGATAGGCTGAAACAATGGCATCCCTATTCTAATTGGGTGACGATGGTGTATGGGGTTCATTCACCAAAGAAACATCTGGATCTTACACGATTGCAGGAGGAAATAATCTAAATATCAGTTATGGTTGTTTTACAGTTATTTTCATCATACAGCATTAGTGAGGCACATAATAAGTTTGGAACTTTTGAAAATGGCTTCATATCCCTGTTTTGGGGAGAAATTTGAGTATCAATACTCTCCTTACTAGTAATACTGCAACTGCAGATGTTTTATCACTACTAATACTGAAATTGCAGACGTTTTATATGTTTTGATAAAAGTCTATTCAACCCTTAATCGACTCCCCATTAATAGGTCTATTGGACTTATTCAGAGTCATAACAAAAGGGAGTGAAGGGGTAACTTCTATGGACATAACCTGTCACGGCCCGAGAGGCATTCAGCAGCTGCCAATCGGATGCAAGCACAGTGCTGGCACGTGATATCATATATTTAATGAATGCTGATACTGCATTCACAGATGTCACTGTAGAACTTATCCTGTTTATCTTGCTCTTTGTCTAACTCATTTATGCCCATTTTGTATAAGATTCTAAACTAACAAAATGGTACCGATGCGTTGGCAAAACAGGGAATAGCTAACAACTGCAATCACATTTCAGAGTTTATTTCTGTGTTTAAGAAGCGCCTTTTAAGAAAATGACTGTTAAGATGGTACAAGGCACAACGCAGCTTTAAATACTCTAGTATACAATACTAAGAATGGAAACAGGAAGAAAGGACTGAGCAATGGTGGATGTATGTCAGTGCCTGATAAGAATGGAAACAGGAAGAAAGGACTGAGCAATGGTGGATGTATGTCAGTGCCTGAATATGGGTGTGAGATCAGTACTGACCCTCAAAGGGATAACAGCACAACTAATGAAAACTCTGGCTAACAAAAAGGATTATAACATCGGCACAACCCCAAACATCATGATTTACTTTAATGTGGACTCACCCCAAAGAAGATCTCCAAATGAGTAATAAACTGCCAGCTTTGTTCACAAGCTGAGCTACTCTACTGCTTATTTGTCACAAATGTGTTCAGCGCCAACAAGTCCTGATGCTCCACACCCTCATGTCCCCCCACCTTTATATCACTCATGAACAAGAATCAAAGGTGCTTAAACTCTTTACTATGTGCAGTTGGCATCCTTACCTACAGAAAGTAATCATCTTTGCAAGGAATAACATGTTGTCATATTTGAAGTTAATTATTCTGCAGCAAGTGATTGTCGAACCTCATAGGCTGATGAGCCCAGAAGAACAACATCATTTGCATTTTTCACTGTTGGCTCCCCAAAACTGAAAAAAGTTACAACCTTTACTGAATCTTAATGTCCTATCAATGCAAACCACAAAAGACAGCAGGAACGTTTCACACACATGGAGGATGCTGGCACTGAATCTGCACGAATCTGACATAATGCCAGCTATTCAGGCACAACTCTCAGCACATTTATACAGCAGAGAGCAGCAACACTTACTGTTTGACATTTCACTTCTGTTTCACCATTAGCAGCCTGATAGCGAAGCTCTAAAGAGAACAGAGGTGACTGCAAGGTTTGTTTTTTTTTAATCTTGCAACAAACATTTTGAATTACAAAAATGCGTAACACATCAGCACCCCTGTAAATTTAAACTGAAGTGCAGATTTCTACTACCATTTTATGCACAATTACTAGTCACAAATCTTATCTAATAGTGGAGTTCAAATATGCTGCAGCACATATAATTAATATATGGCCACCTGACCCAAACCTGAAAATTATTACATGATGCTTCTAAATTATAGTTTCTCTACCTTTGGCACTTTAACAGAGATAGCCTTACTGCACCTGGGTATTCTGCTTTATATTCTGTACCAATAAACAAAACAGATTCTTCAGTACCTATCAGCTTAGGTTTTTAACAGACTGTTACTGCAGCATTTCAAACTCAGAAACGACAATATGATATTCCTAGCAAGATACTCAAAATCTCTTTCTCCAGTTATAAAGTGGGGAGGTGGTCCTTTGCTAAGGTGACTGTTAATTCAGCTAGATATTGTGTTGATATGCCAATGGGCAAGTCGCATAAATAAGGTCTACAGTGTGCTGTGATATTGTGTTCAGTATATGTGCTGTTTTATAAAGAAAACTTGGCATGATTTCCCACACTATAAGTAATTAATGTTTGTTTAATTGTACTTTGCCTGTCTCGGCTGTATTTCCTCTGGGATTGTTTACTGCTTCTCTGGTATTTCTGTAAGTACGTCATTAAAGAGGAACTTGGAGATGACTTCTAGAGCACAAAAGTAACCTCTGATGAGTCCACTAACTAATAAATTTGATTACAAGCTTAAATATGTTCCAGATTTTCCTGTCAGAAGCTAACATTTAGCTGAGAGGATTTCCGCCAAGTTGATACAAATGGCTTCCATTAATTTAGCTTCATTTCATCCTATACAAAAGAAGACAAACAGGAAAACGTTAGAAGCAGTTGAACATAAAGAAGAAGAAGGAAAGAAGACCTTTCCAAAAAGTATAAATAAGTCAGCCTTATCAAAAAAAAAAAGAAATGTCATAGAATAGATTAAATCAGCAAAATCCTTTCATGGGTCATAGGTTCATAGGTTCATAGGTTCATACTAGGCTATCTGCCCTAAGGCATTTATAAGCCTAGCCAGAGTGTATGTGGCTTACACCAGCCCTTAGGATGAGAATACTACACCCTTTTAGGGTTTAGTTTACTATGCCTCTGTCTAGTAGTGACACAGAGATGACCCCCGGGGTAAACCTACGATCTCCCATCCAATCGTTGAGATTTCTCTTGAATAGAGTCAGTGAGGGGCTCTGCCTAACATGGACTGTGATTCTGTTCCAGAGCGTAGGGAGCCTCTGGGTTATGAATCTGTCCCTCCAGCACGTCCTATTTATTTCTGTGTTGAGGTTTAAGTCACTTGTTCTTGTGGCTCTGATGGATTTGGATTTTCTGAGGTGGAGCATGTCCATTAATTCAGTTTTGGACATGGCCTTGTATGTCAGGCACAGATCACCTCTGAGTAGGCGGTATGCGACTGAATAGAGCTGGAGTTTTTTCAGTCGGGCAGCATATGACATATGTTTAAGACCTTTTATCCTCTTGGTGAGGAACTTTTGGGGTCTTTCCAACTGCTGCAGGTGTCGGGTGAGATATATCCCAAATGGGGCATTGTACTCAATCATTGGCCTTATAAGAGAAGAGTACAGGGGCACAATGACCTCTCTTGATCTAGATGTGAAACCCTTCATGATAAGGTGGGCAATATAGAAGGTCTTCCTAACCACTTTGGCAATGTGAGTGTCAAATGAGAGGTTACTGTCAACCTGGGTCCCTAGGTTCCTGATTACCTCTTCCGTACTTAATGGATTACTGCCTATGTGGTAATTTGTCGGTACCTTGTTTTTCCCAAAGGGTATGACTATACATTTTTTGGCGTTCAGCTTAAGGCCATGGCTCTGGCACCAATTATCCATTTCTATGAGGCCTCTCTGAAGGATGTTTGTGTCTGCTAGAGTATCAATTATGGCGCCCAGTTTAAAGTCATCTGTGAACTTTGTCAGCCACAATCCTCCTATGTTTGCCTGTACCTTGGAAAAATAAATGCCGAACAAGAGGGGTCCCAGGACTGAGCCCTGTGGGACACCGCTTGTGACTGGCTTAGAGTCTGACATAGCTCCAGCAACTCTGACCCTGTGGGTTCAGTCCTTGAGCCAGTTTGCAACCCATCTTGTGACATATGGGTTTACATTTAAGCTGGTGAGTTTGTCTATGATGCCTGAGTGGGGTATTGTGTCAAAGGCTTTTGCAAGGTCAAGGTAGGCTGTGTGAACTGCCTTACCCTCATCAATGGCCTTAGTGACTGTTTCAAAAAAGTCAACCAAGTTCAAAAGGCAGGATCTGCCCTTGACAAAGCCAAATTGGGTAGGATCCAATGTCTGTAGGTCCCCAATGTCTTTGTTTATGAGTTCCATAATGATCCTTTCCATAGCTTTGCAGACCAGGCTCGTCAAGCTTATGGGGCGGTAATTTCCAGGGTCCGTAGAAACACCGCCTTTGTGAAGTGGGACCATTGTTGCCATACGCCACTCTTTGGGTACGTATCCTGTAGTAAGGCTAAGATTAAACAGCAGCCTTATGTGTGGGTTTAGTTCCTCTTGGAGTTCTCTTGGAGTTCATGTAGCACACAGCCCGGGACACCATCCGATCCCATTGATGCTGTGTTTTTAGCTTTAGAGAGGGCGGCTCTCACCTGGGCATCTGAGATGTTAGGGAGGCTACACTCTGCTGGGATAGTTATTTCTCCTTTTGGGGGGGAGGGGGAGGAGAAATTTGCACTGAACCTGTCTGCCAGAATGTTGGCAATGTCAGTGGGTTCAGTGTATTTTGTGTCATTTTGGACTAACTCTGAGCATATCTGGGAGTTTCCACCCAGGTTTCTAACATAGCTAAAAAGGACTTGTGATTGTCTTTTGTGGCTTTGCGATTTTTCTCTCAAAGTTGGCCTTGGATGATTTTATGAGTGATCGTAGTTTTTGCTAGTACTGATCAGAGACGCCTTCCCTTTTAGGGATTTTGCTCTGTCATGTAGTAGCTTCCTCCTCCTGTTGTAAAGTTTGTTTATGGCTGGGGTCCACCAGACCGGTGCCTGCCTTTGTGGGGAATGGGTCTTGGTTTTATTTGGGATTGCATGATCCATGCATTCTTGAAGGTGCCCATAGAAGGCATTTGCAAAGGATTCAGCAGTGTGGGTTGTGGTTTCCACTGGCCCAGGGGCCTTGAAGGATACCACTTCAGTCTTAAGAAGTGTGAAGTTTGCTTTTGAGAAGTTTTCTACTGTGGTCTTTTGTGCAGGGGTGGGGGCGGGATGTGGATTTCCAGTGAGATTAATTTATGGTCTGATCTTACCAAAGAGGGATATACTTCCAGTGTGGAGCATTTTGTCCCCATGTTTGTGATGATCAGGTCTAGTATATTGTCTCCTCTTGTGGGAATGGTGACTAGTTGTTCCATTGCATTTGAGTTTATGAATTCTAGGAACCTTTGGGCTAGGGTGTTGGGGCTTGAGTAATGTTCCCAGTCTATGTTTGAGTAGTTGAAGTCTCCCAAAATGATGGTATTTGGAGAGACATTCATACTCCCCAGTGTCTTCAGGAAGGCTGTGTGGGGTTCCTGAGTTTGAGAGGGTGGTCTGTAGCATGCTACAAACTGTAAGGCAGTTTTACCTATGGTTATTTGCACCTGGATAGTCTCCGATGCTTCGTGCGTTGCCACTAACCTGGAGGTGTGGGTATCTTTGATGAAAATGGATACTCCCCCTCATTTTGTGGTTCGGTCCAAGTTTTGGGGCCGGAAAGCATGATATGAGGTAAAACCTGATAGTGCTGGGGTGCTCTCACATGTTCTAGCCTTGCTTACCTCCCCCTCTATTTGTTGTTGAAAAACTTGATAGGGGCCAGATTTTTGAGATTCAGTTTCCATTGATTTTTACAATGGTCTGCATATTTAAATAATATGACACCAAAATCCAAAGAAGATATTCAAAGAATGTTAGCACAGAAGCTTAACACCAAAGACCGACTTAACAATTCAGTATTACAAAAGAACACATCAGTACAAGACAACATAAATCTTCAGTAAAGTACGTTTGGCTTCTTGTGGAGTTGCATTCTTCTAAATTACACCTTAAAGACCGAATAAGACATTTCAAAATGTCTGGAACCTACTGGGCCAGTACTAGTCACAATGGCCACCCAGTATAAGAATACGAGGTTAGCATGCTAAAGATGACACAGACTATGTTTGATGTCTTGCCACCCGATGTAAAATAAAGGTGCTCTCCATAATACTATCAGCCTGCAGGCATGCAAAGAAGCAGTTGGGGTGATGGTGCATGTTAGTCACTGACACTTTAGGTCACTGGTGACAAAAGTAACAGATGTTTTCTAAGTGGTACAAGCTGAGTAAGAGAAAAAAAGGCTAAAGTATTTGTAAGGACAGGATCAGCTAGAAGAGTGTTATACTAAAAAAGATTACACTAAGAGACCTGAGAAGTAAAATAAAGTAAGTGCACTAAGTCAGCGTCACAGCACCGAGCCAGGGCACAGCAAAATAAATTCCACATTGTGCTCATTGTAATCATTTTTTGTTTAATACTAGACTCCCTGATTTTAAATACATGGATATAGAGATACAGCTTCTAAAACAGCTCAGGAAATGTTTGACATTCACACATCACCTCTTCAGAGATGCAGGAAGAAGTTCCTTTGCACCTGCAATATCTGCCATATCAGACGATCATTGAACATTTCATCACTAGATTGTTCATGCAACAGATTTCATCTTAAAAATTGTTCAGCAAAAACTACTTTCCCATTGTGAATGTTTGCATACCTTCCAAACATTCATCAGGGAATGCACATCTCATATAAAATGGATAAAAAAGACAGACTTGTAGAATACTTCATAACTTTGAACTGCAAAGTGTGTTTGCAAATGTGGGTGTGTGTGTGTGTGTGTGTGTGTGTGTGTGTGTGTGTGTGTGTGTGTGTGTGTGTGTGTGTGTGTGTGTGTCTGATGGAGAGAGAGAGAGAAATGAAACACTGCATCCATTTGTTTTAATTTGCAGTTTGCATCAGTTTGATTTTCAGGATATCCCATGTTATGATATTACACCTTTAACTACCACCCACACTGTTAGAATTAGTGCCGTACATATGGACATAAGGCAGGATACACCATTCTACCCGCAGCTGTTCTACAAGTTTTCAGAACATTAAACTCTATTACCTCAGACAGAGGATATGATTTCTCAGTATTAGTCATTGCCCTAAACACCACTGCTGTTGTTCCTAAGAGAAAGAAGGCAGAGTGCAGAAAAAATTAAATTGCATTATAAAGATTTGAGACTTATCAAATGTTTAAGGTCCTTCTTTCATCGAATCTATCAGATCTGTACATATTCAAACGTTCGTAAATATGGTGAGTCTGCTACATATGCTTCTTTTGAAAAATAAAAACGTGATAATTATGCGTACATACTTTCATTGGAAAAAGTAAAAGGGTGTCAAACTTCAATTGAGCAGTCTGCAAAAATACTCTTAATGGCTGTAATATAAGACACTGACTAGTGCGCAAAGAAAAACACTTCCTAACTTTAACTGTACTTGTAAAAGCAACAAAAAAGCATGTCAGTTCCAAATTTAGTCCTTCAAATTTACAAGGAGTATTGGTGCCAAATAAAATAAATCTGAGGGAAAGAAACCAGTTAGGAAAATACAGTTTTGACAGCATGAGGCTGGCTTTTTCAGGTGTGTGCATTTTTTCCCTTTCGAAAAGTTTACCATAAGTGTTTCCACCCAGGCCCTCTCTGTGACAGATAATATACCTTAGGTGCTCCTTAATAACTGCTTTTGGAATAAAATGATTTAGGAACATGTTATTAGGGCACTGAAAAGAAATGGCATTTATTTAACCAAACGATTTGTAAGAGAAGGTGGGAGGAGCACGTTATAAAACTAACAGTCATTAGTAGCCTGCCTATTTCTTAAGTTAGGAGCAAGAACAGATATCCATACCTTTATAATGTTATTTTAATAGTTCAAAATGCAATGTATTCCTTGAGATCAGTACATAAACAGTAGCATGGCTCTAACATACATTTCAAATGAAAGTATTAATCAGCATATTTTAATTACAGGTGTTGCACAAAAGCTGAGAAGTTTTATATCTGACTGGGTGCACTGATGTTCAGATGTTGTAGGCACATCAGATTGGTCTGCTTCGTGCTATAAGTCTAAATATGTAATCAAGTTGAAGGTGTGGTTCCAGTCTGGCCTGGTCTGGACATGATCAAGCATTCCCTTTACTATACTGTAAAGTTGTCAAAAGTGGCTGTAAAACTGCATATCACAGTCCAAAACATAAGAAGTGGCAGGCTAGAGACAAACTAGCTGAAATGTATGCACCCAGCAATGACCTTGAATTTGTGCATATCTCCTACCATGTCATACTGTAGATCTCCTGGACAGACAGCAGTAACAATCAGTAACAATGAGACCACACAGACGCAGTTAAGCTGCTGGATTTATGTGAGAAATCAGGAGATAATGGGGAGCAGATGTTTGATAAATATGAAAGGGGGTACAATTATTTTGTCTAAATAATAAAAGTTATGTTACATGTGTCCAAAGCAAGACATTTGTAGGTAACTTGGCAAATGCTAGAACTGATACTGTATATATTGTATTGAAGTTAGTCTCTCTGTGTTCTTACCACTAAAGCTGTATGTATTTTTATCACATATTGTACTTTACTATTTTTTTATCTGTGGTGCTTTTCTCCAAAGGCCTCCAGTGAAAATGGGCTAATAGCCCAGTCAGGCTAAATAAAAAAATAAATAAATATTTTTGGAAAGCCTTGGAGGTGTGGGTTAATAATTAAAGTTGACTTTGGGGTGGAATTACATAGACCAATAAATGTCTAGTAGTGCAGATTTAACATTTTGTATAAAATCTTTTCTGTGAATTACTAGTAGATGTGATACTGGCTGGATCACCTAAATGAGTGGGTGGGGACCGTTTAAGTAATTAAGTGGCACATTTCACTGTGAAGGCATTCATTGAAATAGTAGACAGTATTCACAGAGTCCGTATTCATTGACATGGTACTCATGAACACAATACTCATTGACAGTACTTAATGAGGTGATACTCATTGAAGTGGTACTTACTGGCATGATACCCAATGAGATAGTATCCACTGAGATGGAAATTGTTCATATGGTACTCACTGGGTCCTTACTCATTGAAATGGTACTCAGTGAGACAGTACTCACTGAGAAGGCATTCACTGAAATGGTACTCAATGAAACAGTAGTCACCAAGACCATATTCATTGATATGGTACTCATTGAGACAGTACTCATTGACAGTACTTAATGAGGTGACACTCATTGAAGTGGTACGTACTGGCATGATACCCAATGAGACAGTATCCACTGAGATGGAAATTGTTTAGATGGTACTCATTGAGAGGGTACACACTTAGATGATACTCAGAATGATAATCACTGAGATGATACTCAGAATGATGCTCATTGAGATGATACTCATTAAGAAGGTATTTGTTGATGTCATACTTATTGGCACGGTGCTTGTTGAGATAGCAGTCACTGAGATGTAGATATTGGGATTACACTTGCAGAAATTGATATACTTCTGTTCACAGCAGGGATATGAGCACCTCCACATACTGTTGCATGTCATCTCTGTAATGCTTCACTAACCATTTGAAAAGCCCAGTCTGCTGACCACACAGAATCCATTTTGGTAGGTTATATTAATTTGATTTTCTCTTTACTCATGTAGACACAAGGACTTTCTTTCTTAGTGTTTTTTTTTACCAGTTATATAACCATGCAGGCACAATGAGCAAATTGGGTCTATATAGTTTTAGTCAAATGGTAAAGAGTAGTGACTTTATCTTAGTCTAAGGATTGTCTGATAGGTCAACATAAACTATTAAGATTATGAGCTGCTAATAAACTTTATTTTATACTCCCAAATTGTATTCCTATGTTTTCCATTTACCTCTCTGTCCAAATCACTTAAAAAAGACAGAGCTCCCAGGTTACCATTGAAAACAGGCTCCAGTGGGTTTATTTGGTAGTAAATACATAACATAGGCCTATATATCAGTCCATAAATGGGTAAATTCTTATCCCGTTATAGGAGATACATAGGTAGGTAGGTACTAGGATATTGCCCTAGTGCCTATATAAGCCTACCCAAAAAGGTATTCTGGATTTTGCCACCCAAGAAAATTATTTTCCTGTGCCACTGTCGAGCAGAGCCACAGAGGTGATCCCCGGGGTGAATTTCCTATTTCCCATCCAATCATCAAGATTTGTCTTGAAGAGTGCTAACGAGGAGCTTTGTTTGATATAGATAGGTAGTTTGTTTCAGAGTATGGGGAAGTCTCTGGGACCGGAATCTATCCCTCCAGCATGTTCTGTTTATTGTGGTCACAAGGTTTAGGTCCCTAGAGCATGTAGCTCAGAGGGATTGGGATTTCTTTAAGTGGAGCATGTCCAACAGCTCTGGGTTTGATATAACATTGTATGTTAGGCAGAGATCACCTCTGAGTAGGTGATATGTGACGGAGTAAAGCTGGAGTTTTTTGAGCCGGTCTGTATAGGGCAACTATTTGAGGCCAGTAATCCTCTTTGTGAGGTAGTTCTGCAGCCTTTCCAGTAGTTATAGATATCTTGTGAGGTACATACCAAAAGGGGCATTGTACTCTATAATGGATCTAATGAGTGACGAGTAGGGGGGAACAAATGACCTCTTTTTTCCTGGATGAGAAACCTTTTGTGATGAGGTGTGCCATGTAGAAGGATTTCCTGACTACTGTGGCAATGTGATTATCAAAGGAGGGACTACTGTTCACCTGTGTCCCAAGGTCTCTTATCACACTTTTGGTGTTAAGTAGACTACCACCTATGTGGTAGCTCATGGGTACAGAGTTTTTACCAAAGGGGATGACAATGCACTTTTTTGGCATTGAGCTTGAGGCCATGGCTTTGATACCAGGCATCTGTCTCAGGGTAGGATGTCTACATCATTAGCAGTTTCAATTATGGCTCCTAGTTTCCAGTCATCTGCGAATTTCATTAGCCAAAGACCTTCTTTGATAGCCTGTACTTCAGAAAAGTAGATACCAAACAGGAGAGGACCTAGGACTGAACACTGTTATACTCCACTTGTCACTGGTCTGAAGTCAGATTTGGAGTCTGCTACTTTCACAGTGTGGGTTCTGTCAGTGAGCCAGTTGGCAACCCATCTTGTGACATAGGGATTTATACCTAGTTTAGAGAGTTTATCTATAATTCCAGAGTGGGGGATGGTGTCAAAAGCCTTGGTGAGATCTAGATAGGCTGTGTGAACCACCTTACCCTCTTCTACGGCTTTGGTGACTGCTTCAAAGAAGTCTATCAGGTTTAGGAGACATGATCTGCCTTTTACAAACTTGAACTGCATGGGGTCCAGAGTTTGGAGATTACCAGTGTCTTTGTTTATAAGTTCCATGATAATACATTCCATGGCCTTGCAGACCAGGCTCATTAGGCTAATGGGGCAGTAGTTCAGTTCCCGGGGTCCGCAGTGGCTCCCCCTTTGTGGAGTGGGATAACCGTCGCTGTGTGCCATTCAGTGGGCACAAAGCCTGAGGTGAGGCTATGATTGAACATGGTGCTTAGGTGGGGTGCCAGTTCATTCTGTAGTTCATGTAGAATGCAGCCTGGGATTTTGTCAGGTCCCATGGATGCTGCGTTCTTGGCTTTGGAGAGTGTGGTTTTTACCTGTGCAGCCTTAATTACAGGAACTTTGCATTCTTCCAGTATAGAGATGGGCCCTTTAGGGGGTGAGAGGGGGGTAAAGTTAGCACTGAACCTATCTGCCAGGATGTTGGCGATATCAGTTGGTTCTCTATATTTAGTGCCATTGTGCTGTAACTCAGAGCAGATCTGAGCGTTGCCATTGAGATTCTTGACATAGCTATAGAATGCTTTGTTTGTTTCTTTAGAATCAGTGGCAATTTTGTTTTCGTAACTAGCTTTGGAGGATTTTATGAGGGATCTCAACTTCTTACTGAGGCTGACCAGGGAGTTCCTCCAATCATGAGATTTTACTCTTTTGCAACAGTTTCTTTCTTCTGTTGTAGAGTTTGTTTATGGCATGGGACCACCAGATTGGCTTCCTTTTTTTTGGAGGATAGCATCTTGGTCCATGCACTCATGTAAGTGCTTATAAAGTGCATTTGTGTAGGATTCAGCAGTTGTACCTCTATTGTCCGTCTGCATGGGTGTCGTGATGTTTGCCACTTCTGTCTTAAGAAGCATGAAGTTGGTTTTGGAGAAATTTATTACGGTGGTTTCCCTAATGGGGGGGGGTGGGGGAGGGATGTAGATGTCTAGGGTGATTAGCTTGTGGTCGGATCTGACCAATGAGGAATTGACCTCTGATGTGGAACACTGGTCTCCCATGTTAGTAATAACCAGGTCTAGGATATTGCTGCCCCTGGTGGGGGTGTGGATAAGTTGATCCAATGTGTTTGAATTTATGAATTCCAGAAAACGTTGAGTAAAATAGTTGGTATATGAGTAGTTTTCCCAGTTAATGGTGGGGTAGTTGAAATTGCCCATTATTAGGGTGTTGGGTTGTACCCTAATATTTTCCAGTGTATCAAAAAATGAGAAGTGGGAATCATGGGGCATGGTGGGGGGGTCTGTAGCAAGCTACAATTTGGATTGCTGTCTTCCCCAGAGTTAGTTGCACTTGGATAATCTCAGATGCATCATGCTGAGCAACTAGCCTGGAGGTGTGGATTTCCTTAATGAATATGGACACGCCTCCGCCTTTAGTGTTTTGGTCCAGATTAGGTGGCTAAAAGGTGTGGTATGAATTATAGCCTGATAATGCTGGGATGCTCTCTGAAGCCTTGAACCAGTTCTCTGTCACTGCACAGATGTCGATATTCTCCATTTTAAGGAGTGCCTCGAGTAAATACATTTTGAGGTTTAGACTTCTAGCATTGTGTAGCATTACCCTCAGATTTTGCTTGCTTGTACCTGTTATGGTGGTGAATTTGTCATTTGAACCTTGCCTAAAAAAGGCACAATAGGGACGGCAAGAGCCTTAGCCAGTATCCGGAATCCCAAGGGCGAAAGCTTCAGGCCATCTCTGGCAAAGCATCGTGGCCTGTCGATCATGTCATCCCAGGCAGACAGATACTGGATCCCCTTAGAATGACACCAGAAGCTCAGCCAATTGTTGAATCAATCATCAATCACTTCTTTTACAGTGCTTATCTACCTTGTTTTTGGAACCCTTGGGAAGGGTCACCAAATGTGATCTGTAAAATGTACTCCTGAAGCTATATATAAGCTAGTATAAAGGAATAACTTACTCCAAGATCTTATTCATACAAAGGAACTAATAGCCTTCTAATAATTTTGTTTTATTTTCCTTTGTTAACTGGAGTAGGATGCTTATTCTGCTGAGGCATTTTCACATTGAACCCAGGGGAAAAAATTAGAAAAGAAACAACAAAAATAGCAAAATGTAAGAGAAAATGTTGAGATTTCAAAAATATTGATAAATAAATGGATTGGGAAAAAAAAGAGATTACAGGTTATTTAACAACTAGAGCTAAGATAAAGAGGTAGGAAAAATAAGGGTGTCATGGAATGAGGGGTACACACAGCAATCAGAGAATGAACTAGATGAAGAGTATAATGTGAGAAGGACAGTGTGTTAAATGAACTGAAATTCATTGAAATGTAAGATGCTACCAATCTGCATCTCAAATATAGAGACTAACAATTTTATTTATTTTGGTGCAATATAGAATATATTTTAACTTAAGAGTTCCCAACACAAAAGGTGGTTTGAATGTGTTGGATGTGTCAGTGTATAATACAGCTTTCCATGTAGTAAAACAATGATGTGGTTTAGCTTCAGAGACATTGAAAGCAGATAAGAATACTTTGTGTGACAGAGTGAAAGGCACCTTTAACTAAAGTTTAGTCATCCAAGACTGCACATATGCCCTGCACCACTCTGGTCTCTGGTCTCTCTGATAGATTGTCAGTGATCAGATTGTAGTAACAGAACCCAACTAGGGATCAGAAACATTTTAAGGGACCACAGAGTGCCTCTTAGCAAACATTCAAATGAGGTTGGTAGGTAAGTGAATGAATAAACAACAATCATCAGTTCAGGGAGAAAAAAATCTGGTACATCAAGACCATCTAGTCTTCAAGGTATATCATTTGCAGTATTTGTTTAAAAGGAAAAATGAACTAGCACATGCAGGATTAAACAATTAACTTCTTCTAAGAAGTTCAGGCATAGACTCTGAACATCCCTACAGATGAAATAAAACAATAAATAATATAAATGAATTGTCAAACATGCATTTCAAAACATGCAAAAGCAATGAATAATTGGGAAGTCATTTAATAAAGAGAGACAAGTGCTGTAGAACCCACTTAACTCGTTTCTCATGCAAGACTATACTCTGCTAAGCTTAAAATTTGTGTAATGCTAGCTACGCACTAATCTAACTGTCTTCCATTTAATACAAGACATCCAATCGCTGCAGAGCCTACACAAGGGATACAGACAATACTAGTGGTATGTTTCAGGTGCAGTTAAGGGACTCACACACATACCTCTGGAACGGAAAGTAAATCTTTGCAGACTACAGAGGCTGTGCATGCAACCTGTTTTATCTCAGGGGAATGTGCAAAATAGAAATAATTGGTTTTCCTGATTTACATGTCAGCCCTAGCAAGCATTTAACTCCAATGAAAAGACCAGATGGCAGACATGGATATGCACATGGATATTTTTTTAGTTTTTTTTTGTTTTTTTTTATGGAGCCATACTTTATGCAGTGGCAGCAGTATAACCTCCTATTAAAAAGGAACCCCTTTCTGCTTCTGTCCAGCAGACACAAAAGTTACTGAACCAGACAGGGACCTAAAGTGCATGAAATCCAAATAGATCAGTTTATAAGGACTGAGCTGTTGACTCTTCCTAACTTCTGTACCCATGGTGTTGCCAATCACTCTGCTTTAAACCTTTTGAGTCCAAAGGGAGCATTTCAGAAAAAACACACAATAAATTGTGTCATTATTAATGATTTATATAGTTCAGATCAAGCTACTTACACAAATGTTACCACACATCTCAGTAAGTTTACATAGTGCAGGGCAGGCCAGAATATACATGTATTGCTGTGATTTAAAGAGCTAAATAAGTCAATGTAAAATGAATTGCAGTCTTAAACACAGTGCTTTGGCATGGTGCCTACAGGTCATACACATTTTACACACTCCTTACTACATACTCTGCATCATAACATGTTTGCATGTTATGCAGGCATGATTCATTTCATGGCAGCAAATATGCTTACTTAGTATGTCAGAGCAGTGGGATACATATGGTCATTGGTTAGTAACTGTAATGGTTACTGGCAGTGTCAGGATTCTGTCCTTAAATTATCACATGATCCTGTGCCTGTCCAATCACATGGTCGAAACCTGTGTCATCAACCTGCATCTGACTTGATCACATATTTGCCTGTATCATGATGCTACATCTAATTGATCAATTGATCACAATATTCTTTCATCTACACATTACCCTATCATATTCTGTAGTCACTGATACAGCTCAGATTTGCTAGGGAATGTTGCACATTATTTAAAGTACAACTGCAGGCAAACTATTCTGAAAATGGTACATGTCACTGTTGTGGAACTTAATAACACTTTAGGAATTTTTTTGTACCTCTTTTTATATGATGTTTACTCGGAAATTTTGTATGCAACCCTGACACCATTTATAGTCTAGGATGCGTTATTGTTTAAATGTTATTAGTTTAGCTAGATACCACTGTTTTAAAATGCATATTTATGATGTCAGGATAGAGAAACTTGATCAAATGTGAAGATTTTTTTCTTTCTCATTTCAGAATGTTAACGCATTTGTAAAACTTATTTAAGCTCTGTGAAATATGTAATATGTATGTGCATTTTCTCTGGCAGACAAATATGGGTAACTTTGTGAATAGAAAAACAGCGCACGTGGCAAGAATAGCGACAGACAAAAACACAACCCTTAGAAGGTTATGCCTTCATGCCTGTGATGTGAGTGACTTGATCCAGTTTTAATACCTGTAGCTTTAATATTATTTAGTATCTGTTCATTTACAGGCCAGGCAATGTGTGGAATTGTTCATAACTTTGTGCTTAAGTTAAATCTTCTGCATAAACTAGGCAGTATTACAATTTACTAAGATACAATGCTGCTAGCAGCAAGCCATTTTCTCTAAGTCATCTGTTTCTTTTTCCCCTTTATCTAGTGTTGTGGAATGACTGCAGTTATCTATCATAATAATCTCAGCCCCCACCATTACAAGTGACACCGCCAAGCCTTGTATGTCTAGCTAAATTATACAATGACCAAAATTAACAGATAAATAAATAAATTATAATTATAATGGGGAAATGAAGGCACAGTGGATGGCAAAAAATCTGAACTAGGAGGAGGAGTGAAACATTGAAAATATATAAATATAAAGAGAGAATCTGTGGCTAGAACCACAGTGTACAGATACTTCTGTAACCATTATTCACTGCTCATGGAACTTATCACACAGCAAATGTCATGTGCTAAATAAGACCCTATCCACACCAGCATTTAGAAACAGTGGTACCATTCTCACAATTCCTTAAACCCCTTAACCATGCATCATCCCATTTTCAGCTGTCATAGCAAGTGATTTTTGTAAGCAGCAATATTGTTTTGCATATACATTAGTCAAGTAACAGCTAGCATTTAACTTAATGAGAACCTTTCTTACTTTTTACAGAAATTAAGCTATTTCACACAACAACCTAACTATATCATATCCTATATCCATGCCTGATTCAGCTGCCAATACATTTGCATATAGCATGATCCCAGCCACATATATGTGTTACTAATTGGAAACATGAAGCAATCAGTGATAAAGCAGCTATGGGATACGTTCTGAGACCACAATGTTTATAGTATGCTTTCTTTTTTCCCTATATGGCTCACAAGACACTGCGATTTCTCTCTAGAACTAACTAGCGCCTTCAGGAGGCTCTAATGAGTGAAGTGATGGGAACAGGAAATTCTAATGAATAAACACGCCCTGAGGGAGGTTTGTTATTTCTCCAACTGCCTCCATAAACAATGCATGCCAAACATCTTGGAGCATTCTGCACATTTAAGATAAAGAACAGAAGCTGAACTGTATAAAAAAGACAAGAAGCTCCACCTCTGACTCAGATAGCAAAGCCCAACCCCCACCCTTAACACTCCTTAACAGCTCTTTCCTCCTGCAGAAAAGAGAACTGACTCCACTGTTTTAAGGGATAGTCTGAACTTAGGCTGCCAGACTCTGAAACAATTTTCCTTGCATGAGAAAGTTTTACTACAATTTATCATCCCCCACAATTGCTAAAATCCCAGATGGAATACATTTAACTCTTTGCTCCAAAAACAATATGAACAAACCACTTTTGTATGTTAAAGTCAGCAACTAAAACCTTTAAAATTTATAAAATTTGTCAAATACTTCTTAGAAGTCCAATATGTAAATCAAAATTGTTTCATGAGACAAATATATGAATTTCATTTCTTAACTATTTATCTTGCATTTGAAACTGTTTCATCCTCAATCTGTAGCCATACGTGCCATGATAATTACACCACAGTTTCTAATTTTCTATCACTCATTCATCCACTGAATGCCCTTACTTTCCTGTACTCTGAGGACCTCCACTCTTCAGATAACCCTTAAGTGGGACATTGACATCATTTGTCAGGTAATGTATACCCTACTGAGATTTAAGGACCTGAGCTCTTAGAATACAACTATAACTGAATACATAATAAGAGCTTATGGTGGATAAGACTATCATTTATTTATTTACATTTTTATTCATATTTTGCTGACCAGCTTAGTCCCACTTGGCTATTCTCACCTGGAGAAACTTGGCCAGGGCTCTAAGGAATTCCCACTACTCTTTTCTATAAGTATAAGGCAGATGGGTCCTTGGTTTAACATCTCATCAGAAGGATAGCACCCTAAAGAGTGCAACATATCCTGCCATACTGTACTGCGGTGTCAGGATTGGAAACATTAAATCAACTACATAGCATGAGGATAGAACTCACAGCCTTTTACACCAAAGGTGAGTGCACATCAATAATTATCTCACCCCAAAAACCTCCATGTGGAACCTGAAGCTGTATGAGTGGTATGGAGGGAGGTTGGAGAAAGGCTGTGTTTTTTGGTGCAATAGGTCAGCAATGCTGGGTTACGTGGCACAGTAGGTCAGCACTAAGAGTCTGCAGAACAAGATGGATGTGCTGTAACTGAAACTGTGGAAAGGGAAGGTGGAATTATTTGGAAACCAAGTAAGTGAATGTCTATGACTAATTTTAGTCTTAGCCCAGGCCACAAAGACAAGGACAGATGCAATGCATATGGAAACAATTTAATAAATCCAGTTACCATGTTTTTAGACATTAGAAGACCCCTAGAATACTTGGCAAAGACTTATGGATTCATGGGGAGAATGTGCAAACTCCACACAGACAGTGAACAGAGGTAAACACAGATCCTCAGATCCTGGAGCTGCGTGAAGCAGATATCTTAAATGAACCATTGTGCAGTCTGAATGTCATAGACATAAATAAAGCTTGGATTAAAGAGACTTTTAGATGATATACAACAGTGCCAAGGTATATAAAGGAGGTGAGGCTTGAGGTGGCATGTAGAGAAGGGAACAGTCTATGTGGTGGGGGTATAGAAGAAGGGCAGTAAGAGGAGGAGTTTTGTTAGTCACGCTAAGGGACAAGTGAAGGGGGATCCAGGAAACTGAAGTCGTACATAGACAAGTAAAAAATGGATACTGAACATCAGAATTTTATAGAAAAAGTAAGGTTGAAGTAAAATTCTGCCTGGTTATATGGGACTTAACTACACTTAAAGATGACTGGTAGAATTTGAAATTAAGAGTCAATCGGGACAGGATCTTTCTAGTTACAGTCCTTAAATGCTGAAACTTCCTTATTTAAAACCCATCTGGAGAAAATGTCCTTCTGAACCTGATCTGAAGAGGGACAGATAGGATAGAAAGGTTGTGGGTTCAATATCTGACATGCTACTTGCCAGTTGTACTCCTGTGTGGGTCATAGTTTAGAATAGCGTCAGTCTCAGTTAGACACATAGCATTATGGGAGTGGATATTAGCAAATTAGGTAAAAAACATGAAAACAATATCAGGGTGAGAAAGAGGCAGCTCAGAGAAAGTCTGTATAAAAGGTTGAAAGGAGCAATGATGTAAACAGGGAAGAAATATAAGGAGCGAAGAAAAATGATTGAAAAAAGGCAGTTGCAGTTTTTCTGCCATGGAGTTGAACAGGAGGCCTAGGAATTAATAAAAAATGAAGCATAAGGTGTGGCTGTTTAAAATAAAGAGACTCACGTTCAAGGCTCACGTGGATGGCTGGTTTGGGAATGCTGTATACGACTTTTCTCATCTGAGCTTCAGTTATCCTTTCTCAACACATTGGATACCTAGGTGTAGAACAATTGGTATGATCTCCAGAGAAATGAGAGACACTGTTCAGATAGAAAGGACACCAATGAGGTCTCATCGCGTGTGCTACCTGCAGCTCTAAGGGTCATAGCTAAAATTAGTGTTAGCATAGCTGTAAGGGTTTGTGCTTAGCTGGTAAAATGAGCCAAAGCAACTATAGCTAGAAAAAGACGAATGAATAAAACAAACATGCATAATGCAGACAAGAAGAAAGAGAGAAGTATTATAATGTGGACCAAAAGAATCTTGAAAGGACTTAGATAAGGCCTAAAGGTAAAAAATGGGGCCTAATGGCTTCTGTTTACATGAACACACATTGTGGAGTGTGACGTTGCACAGGAATTGATAGACATGATTCAGGAAGACATATAATGGGAGGAAAACACGGATGAAATAGCTATTTGAAGGCAGCAGAACAGTGAGGGGGACAATGCAGGCAACAACCTAATCATATCAGCGACATTTTCAGTTCATGTGACAAGCTTCAGGCAAATGAGACAAATGGTTTCTTCACATCCTTTACAAATCAAAATACTAGCTAAAAAACTGATCCATAAGAACTGAACTCCGTTACCTATGACTGTTTAAATTTGAAGTCTAATCACTGTGAACTTCGTATATATATGCCCCTCAGCAGTCATCAATCAGGCTGGTACCTGTGTTCAAAGTCTGTCCTAAGTATAATCCTTTAACTTGGGTATAAGTTTAACAATGTTGTTAAATGCAACATGGTGTTACAGCTAGTTCCATGGCTACACCTCCTAGTCGACTTAATGCAATACCATCCTTAGTATCACATTGTATCGTTTCTCTTTGTTCTACCCTTTATACGTTTATTCTTTCTGCAGAACTCACTCGATATAATTAGATATATTCAAATAACATACTAGTGGACAGCACTAAAAACAGTGCAAACATGTCCATTCTTTGACCATATTTAGCTCCCACCTGGCAAATCTGTGTATATGTTATTATTTAGTCTTTCACATGGTCATATACCCCTTTTTCACCTTCTTGGTGCAATGACCCTTTCCTGTCTCACTGATAAATGCTTCTGTTCCTAAAGTAGACCTTGACTTTAGTTCATGATCTGTTCATTTTTTCCTGTGCTGTGGTCTGGAAAATTACCGGAAGATAATCTACTTTAGAGAACACTCCAATCTTATTCTTTTATACAGATGTTGAGGCAGAGGCGAACGCAATCTAAGATAAGCAGACAACAACTCTAAGATGCTTTAATTATTGCCAAATGGCCTCAGTCATGGCTGTGAGAGAATGTAACTAACATTCCAGGCATGACATTACTGACACTAGCCATTGCTACTGAGAACTTGTCTGTGAGATGGATCAGACACACAGATGTTCACTGTAAATCTAGAGAAATTATGTTTCAGACAGAAAATATGTTGTGATTTTGAGTAACAGGACAATTTAATCTTTTTGTATTACTAAGGTAATAATTTATTTATTTTTTCCATGACCAGACATAGCATGTATCCTACTAGATTCCCTCTTAGCTTTCCAAAATTCAAATGCAATCTTAACGTATACTCCTCCCTCCCATTTTTAAGCCCTGGGTAACAGTATAAAGTAGTGACTCTACTCTTTGTGGTTAGCATAGCCCTGACAGAACAAGTACGTCAACTAGTTCTATTTAGGTGACACTCAAGTCAACTGACACAGGTCTGTGCCATTTCTATCCCACTTCTCACATGGATGAAAGCATAAATGCACTGACATGGACAAATTTACATACACACACACATACACACACACACACACACACACACACACACACACACACACACACACACACACACACACACACACACACACACACAATCTCAATGCTTGAGTTAATGAGCAAACTTGTATTGACTGATCATGTACCTAGTGTTCCCTTTAACTGCCATTGAAGCATTTATGTGCTGCACCAACCTGGCACGATTTGAAAACTCCAGTCAACAAAACTGCATATAATCTAAGCACCTTGCTTCAACAATGAGAGGATTTGGATGCTTTTCCCCATCATCATTTCACAGCATCTTTCATTAGTCTTTACCAAAGCAGTGTTAAAATATTATCAGGTGTACCCCTTTTGCCATTTCCTACATGGTGCTGAAGTGTCCTGTCAGCTGTCGTCATCCCCATGAATCAGTGCCATCTCCCACCTTCTTTAGCAGTCATGCTTGACTATCACAGATTTTCGGTCACACAATCTTTGTCGGGTGCTCTCATTTCCTTTTGCACTCTTCCTGTCTCGCTCAGATCTTCACCAAATCATCTTCTGCTTTCTGGCACATATGTCTGAACCACCATAATCTGTTTTGTTACCCATTTCTGCAATTGGGGCCACTTGAGATTCTGCTCTGATGTCCCCATTTCTTCTTCTTCCTCTTCTGTCCCAGGGTGTGCACCATCCCCCCCATCTCAGACACTTAATCTCCATCACCTCTAGTTTTCTCAGCTGGTCATCTTTCACTGCCCAGGTTTCTGTACTATATAATAGTTCTGGTCACACCTCTGTTTTGTGCGCCTTACTTTTCAGCTTCTTTGCCATTTTCTGTCACACACTACCCCTGACTCAGTGCCAGTCAGCTGCAGTCCCCCTGATTCTAGCTTTGACCTTTCAGACTTCCCTTCTCCTCAACCACCCTTCTCACTAACTTGAAGCTGTTAACCTGTTCGACCATTTTCCTTTCTATCGCAGTTTATTCAGACTTCCCCCATTTGCTTATCTGTACTCAGTTTCATCCCTTGTGCCTTCAGTTTTGCATTCCACTCTCATATCATATGCTGAAATCCCTGTTCAGAATTTGTCTGTAATGCCACTTTGTCTGCATACAGCAGCTTTGTTGATCTGTCCCACTGAACTGTTTGCTAATGTAGCCCATCATCAGTATGAATAGCAGTGGGCTCGGACCTGAACCTGGGTGCAGACTCACTCCCACCGGGAACCCGTCTGAGAGTCCAAATACTGTTTATACTGCATCATTGAGTTTTTCTACATAGCCTGCACTAATTCTACCAATGTTTCCTAAACCATTGCAGTATGCCCCAAATCATCTTTCTTGGGACCTTGTTATATGCTTTCTCCAAGTCTGGGAATTTGGTTCTTGAAACAGTACAATATCTGCAAAGATTTATCATACTGGCTGGTACGTACCTGACAAAACTGTTGCTGAACCACAGGTGACTGCTTTAAGGTAAATTAGTGGATGTTGGACATCCCACCTTACGTAACATCACTCTGATTATGCAAACTGAACTTAGCAAAACCAAACAGACAATAAATTGATGGCTGCCCAATCCTAGAACCTGTGCACCTTGCAACAGAGCACACACTGTGAGCACAAGAGCAAATGGACTTTATAAAATTCCTCCAAAGCACAATACAGTGTTTAATTAAACTGCATCACTACTGCTAATTGGAGCCCTGTTCTCACCCTACAATTACATGGGGATTCATTCACTTTGACAGCAGGACATTGTTGGCATACTTTAGATCATGTGGCATTTTGACAACATGCTCTGTATTCATTTCAAACTACACCTTATCCTTTTCAAAGATAGTTGGAATATGACTTGTCAACACAACAACTTGGCTCAAGTGACATTTGCTGAAATGGTTTAATAAGAATTCAAGGCTGTGCATTTGGTGCATTAGATTTACATTGCAATTTGTTAATTTCAAAGATGATTAAAAAATGCCTTGTTGCATATTGCATTTTTTAAGCAAAGTTAATATATGCTGCATTGACTGGCATATCATACAAGATTTGTGTTTATATAAAAACAAGTTTGAAAAGGAATAAATAAATGCCTATACACCTCAAGATTTGTTTTTCCAGCCTGCATGCATTTAGTCCTAGAATAATATAAGTAATAAGTAGCAAGTAATATACTGTTGCTTCCTGAGTAACAGAGTTTGATTTCCTTGGCCGACTTCTGTCTGCTGTGTAACCTTTAGCAAGTCACTTAACCAGGGAGTGCTTTAAGGGCAATTGGAAGTTGGGTTAGGCTCCTTAATGGTTTCCTCGACTGCAAGGCTAGTAACTACCCATGAACAAATGTTGTATTTAGTCATTTTGTCTTCCAAGCTTCCCCTTTAGGATTGTAACCTAATACATTGCTAATTCATTGGCTTTTTCAGTAATTTTGTTATATAATGACTCTTCTGTACTGCAAGCCACTACAAGTATTTAGTACTTGGTATTGTTTCTGAAATTCTACTGCCTCACTTTGTCTTCAGCCACTACCTTTTAATTTTAAAATTTTAATTGTAAACTTTTTTTTCACTTGGTCAGTTGTGGTCAGTATATATGAAAATCTATGAATGTGTTGTATAGAGTCACTTAGCAGGTATATTTATGCTTTTTAAAGTATGTCGTTAACTCTTGTGAAATCAGAAGGTGCTTGGACTTTATGAAGTGCCTTAGCCCCACCACACACACAAACACACACTCACACACCCACACATCAATACAGACATGCACACACACAAACACAGACACTCACACACCCACAAACCAAAACTCATACACACAAACACACGCAGCATGCATGCGTACAAACACATATGCACACACACACACACACACACACACACACACACACACACACACACACACACACACACACACACACACACACACCCACATACCAACACACACAGACACTCACACACACCCACACACCAACAAACATACAGACGCACACACACAGACACACACACACACACACACACATATACACACACACACACACACACATGCACACACACACACACACACACACACACACACACACACACACACACACACACATACCCACCCACACACACACACTTACCCACACACCAACACACACAGACCCACACAGAGCCACAACCAATCACTCACACACACACACACACACACACACACACACACACACACACACACACACACACACACACACACAGTTCATACCTCTCAACTGTACAGATTTTCACAGAATGTCCAGAGCGTCATATTTTTGGTCTTCCCCTCATAAAATTTGTGGTTTTCTGGCAAATCACTGAGGATTGAAGTTACTAAATAAAGAAATTCATTTGAGTTGTAGACTTCATATAATTCAGAAAATGCATGCTAATACAAAACCTGTCATTCTAGCAACTTTGTAAATTTATAAGAGCAATATTTAAAATCTGTCCCTATTTTTGAGCCTTTGCCCCCCCCCCCCCATATTTTAGACTGTGTCCAGATTTCTTGCACTAAGAGATTGAGAGGTATGACTTAGTCATCTATATATATATATATATATATATATATATATATATATATATATATATATATATACACACACACACATATACATGTTTTTCTGTGCTACCACATAGGGCTGTAGTGTCCTGTAGACCTGTCTCCGCTATGGTGACATGAGTTGTACACAAGAGTGGGCAGAAAAATACGCTGAAACCACAAACAGCATTTTAGTTAATTGCTTACTTCTGTGTACCAGTTGTCATCTCCATGTCATACAGCTCCATGCTCAGTGCTTGATGTCACAGTCCTGCTGTGTTACACAGCTCTTTTGGGATGTAATGGGGGAAAGTATTGCTTATATTTGTTTGTTACTGTAACTGTAGAACAGGTGACCAGTATAAGCTGTGCAGGCAGGTTTCATCTGGAACTTTTCTCCTAGTGGGGCAGGGTTTTCTTGTAAGTCACTGTAAATTGGGGAAAGAAAAACACACCACCAGTCTCAGTGATTGCTTGCTTCTTACCTTGAAAGGGAGAAGAAAATAAGTGATGTCACAAACATTACAGACTCTTATTTTGTAGCGGTTGCTTGTAATGCAGCATAGCTGGTAGCACAGCTTTGTACGCTCGTTTCGTTTTACTTTTTCTGCATAAGGATTTAAAGGAAATCCTTTTGGAGGTCACTTGCATACTAAAATGAACTAAAATGTTTATATTTGTAGTGAACCTTTTTGACTAATTTTAGCCGACAATTAAAATAATTATAATAAAATTACAAAATATTAGTTTTATGCTTACAGCAGATCTCCCAAGCAATTAACACTGAAATAAAAAAATCATTACACTATTTTTCTTTTTCCTTGTTTCGTATCATTTTATCACAAGCTGCCCATTAAAAATGTGATCGGTTGTGACCCATTTTCAGTATTGGCTGGATGGAAAAGCTTTATGAATATATATATGTGAATGGACAGATGAAATTAAACAATACACAATATAAATTAATTAACAGAACTATGATGTGCTCCTGATAATGTGCTACTCTCAAATGTAAGACATTTGTCATTATATTAAAGGAGACCCACTTGAATTGCCTTTTAAACAGTCTAGATTACAACTGCAATCTGAGGTGAAATTTGACTAAGACCATTGAAACGTCATATAAGCAACCCCCACCCCCCACAGCCAAATCTGGGACATGCTCCGAAAGCCAGACTGAAAATTTAAACAAAGACCAAATTCAAAACAAACAAATCTCTGGGATTCTCCATTTAGGAGGTCAAAATGCTATCAATTTCCATAGTCTCAAAGTGTATATGGCCCCAGTGGAGGACAGAAACTGCAACTTAAACTCTAACAACCCCAAAAATACTACATGTCATTGAAAGTCTACCAAAATCACTTTGCCCCTTGATAATTGCCAGTGTTGATGTGACACCTTGACCCTATATACAGACTGGGAAAAAAGGAGTTGATGCAAGATGCTGGATTTGCACAAATCAAAGTTTCAGATAATGGAACATTCACTCAAGTAAATTTGGCCAAATAGACTGAACTATACTTCTGTGAAACAAAATGCATTTAAGAAATGAACTCTGCTATGGACTGACAGCTTTGTGAAGCATCAACAGTTTTCATTTAACTATTCAATAAGCTTTAGTGCAAAACTGACTGCTTATAACATTGCGGGAGTCCTCTCAATGTAAGGCATATTAGCAGCTAACCGTTTGTTTTTACAGCATACTGTTAGAAATACAACTAGATTCAAAAAGACGGAAAAGGAGTGATTGCTTAAGTGTAAACTAAGAACTGAAAGAAGCATAGTTGTCTCATTCATTAGCTAATAATCACTGCCAGCTGGACTGCAACATTCTTTTATAAAGGGTGACACTTGCACACTGTTCTGGTAATTGTACTGATTTTGTTTATACTACCTAATCCAGCTAATGAGTAAAATATGCTTATATACATACTGAACCACAGAAACGCTGTACTTCTCAAGTCACTTCCTTTAAGCAACATCCAAAAGGTTAGTAAATTGTGCACGTATCGTCTAGCAGTATACCTCAGTAAGGGAAATCAAAGTGCCATTCATCTGTGTAAGTGTGTGTGTGTGTGGGGGGGGGGGGGGCTTTGGTTGTGTCATCATTAAGTGCAGGATTCTATAAAAAAAACATAACAGTAACTATGGCTTCCTCTATGGGGTTTCTCATTGGATCATGGTTGTGCAAATGTGGAATCAGTATATATAAGTTAAGGGATGTGGTGAGTTCAGAACACAAATGCTGGGGTCCCCCCTACATAATACATGTGTTTTTTTATGCTTTTCTTTTTGTATTACAACTCACAAAGGAAAGCAGCATACTTAAAAATAATGTTTAGTTTAGTCGTTAGTCCAGCATCAATGAAACTGTTTTTGATGGAACAGGTTTATGGTTCACTGGTGTATATGTCATATATATATATATATATATATATATATATATATATGCATTATGGATATATATATATATATATATATATATATATATATATATATACACACACACACACACACACACACACACACACACACAGAATGAATTCATGTAAAGTATTTGATTATCAATATTGTCACTATCATCACAGAAACAATTCTTAAAACAGCAAGAGTTGTCGGTCTCTAGCTAGCGTAGAAAGTCAAGCCTACTCACTTCCCACTTGTTTCGGATTTCACTGATTTCAAGCAAATTGATCTTTCATCTTTGAATAGTTATTGCTACTGTGTTAACATGTAATTAAGCATAGCTGAGAGGCCTTATACAAATTAAAAAGTTTGTAAAAGACACAATGTGAAACATTCAGAAAGGATGGAGAGAGACAACAAATTTGCAAAATGTTACTTTCTTCACTGACCAAAGTTTCCGACTATGGTAGTCCAGGCATGAATCAGCTTATTCAACCCATGCCATTGCTATTTTGTACTTTTACAGCTACATGGTAAAACAAGTATTAGAAAAACTGCTAACATCAAGTTTTGGTTTTACAGTTCATTATATATTCAATATGATTGTTTGGGCTGGATACCTCCGTGAGTTAATTCCTGTACAATACCAAATTTACAAGTTAATTATTGCAGCCCCAAATAACTTTAAAAATTATTTTAATGAAGTACACTTCAGAGGAATAAAGCATTTATTGTATTACAATCTTAAAGAATCCTGATTTACTGATCCAGGGAATTCCAGTGAATTGATAATGTTTCTCTGTTTAGTAGTCTCTGCCAAATGAATCAAAATAAATAAACTGTGCTTTCCTATGTACAACATATGTATGTAGACGATTGTGAGATTCTGCTAACAAGTACACATCTTTACAGCTTTTATCCTTATTATTAGTACCACCATAACGTGGGAGACGTGAGCATAAACTGGGCCACAATCCAATCTCCCACTAACTCACTGAATATTAACTTGTATAACTTTACACAACTATTCAATTCCACTACCATGCCTTCCAAGAACTCCATTACTGGAAGTACAATAGACTGGATTCTAGTATCCCATCCTCACTGTATCTCTGATAGTGGTATTCTCCCAGACCTACTAGCTGACCACTTCCCCCTTTTTGCCCACCATCTCTGCTCTTCCATACAACTAACTCACATCTATATTTCCACTCACTGCCTAAAGAACTTCAATTCTGAAACCTTCTCAAATGCACTAAAAAGCATAAACTGGAACCCATTAAAGTCTCTTCCCCTAGATAATGCTGTCTCCTACTTTAATTCTACTTTCACAAACTGGCTCAACTCCTTTGCTCCTCTAAAAACAAAATGCATAAAAAGTAACCCTGTACCCTGGTTAACCAAAAACACCTTAGCTATCTTGCGACTCTGTGACAAAGCCTGGACATGTTACCATAAAAATAAAACTGTTATCACCCTAAACGACTATAAAACACTACGAAATAAAGTAAAAAAACTTATTACCTCAGACCGCAAAGCCTATTTCTCCACTCTCCAAACCAACCACAACACCAGTCCCAAACTATTTTGGAAAGGAATCTCATCTCTTCTCAACCCAGGAAAAAAGAAAACCCTTGCCCCAACACAGATGCCACAGATATGGCCTTAGCCACCCAATGTAACTCTTTCTTCACAGAGTCCATAAGCAAGCTAACATCATCCTTTACAACACCTCTACAACCCCTCCTCAGCTTGCACCCATCCCTTCCTCCCCTAGCATCCCTTGCCCCCAACCTCTGCCTTTCTCTATAAATCCCATCTCTATATCCACCATAAAAAAAACTTCTCCCAAAATTAAAACCTGGTTCCAATGCCCCTGATGAAATTCCCTCCTACTCCCTAAAAGTAGCTGCAGAAGCCATTGCTCTCCCTATCAGCATACTAATTAATGGGTCTATCTCAGAAAGCCAGGTCCCACAGATCTGGAAGAAAGCCTTTATTATTCATCTACATAAAGGAGGTAATAATAATGACATTCCAAACTTCTGCCCTATTGCTATCTTATCCCCTATTTCTAAGCTTCTGAAAAATGTATCCACCAACAACTCTTACCCTATCTCATCAACAACCAGCTTCTTACCCCCACTGAGCATGGATTCAGACCTGGTCACAGCACCTCCACTGTCCTCCTCTCCTTCCTTGAAACAGTTAACAAAGCCCATGATTCCAGCCATTTTGTGTCCACATGTCTCCTCAACCTCTCCAAGGCGTTTGACACTATTTCCCACAACCTGCTTCTTAATATATTCTCCAAACTAAACCTATCCCCTTCCTGTACCAAGTGTTTCTCCAGCTACCTCACAACCAGACAACAAGCAGTCATATGGAATAAATCCACTTCACCCTTCCTAGATACTCCCACAGGTGTCCCCCAAGGTTCCATTTTACACCCCCTACTATTCAACATATTCATTAATGACTTCTACCATGCTATTCCAAACTCCAGCCTCATCCAATATGCAGATGATTCCACCATTATCTGCTCCTCCCCTTCTATCCCCACTCTAAATAAGCTTACCCAGACTGCCTTCTCCCCTACTGAGCAGTGGATGCTAGACAACCATCTGGCTCTTCATGCAACCAAAAACTAAACTTATGTTATTCATCACCTTCAAAACCTCCTTCCTAGATAAACACTCATTTATAATCACCAGCAAAAATAATACTCCCCCTAGAAATAGTCTCTCACGCTAAAATACTAGGAGTACTCATAGATGATCAACTAAAATTTGACAAACATTTACAAGTAAATATAAAAATAAAAAAAACACAAAAAACTTGGTATGCTATACCGCCATAATTATTATATCTCTCCTTCCACTAGGCTCATACTAGCCAATACTTATCTTATCCCATCCCTCCTATATGGTGCATCAACCCCCACCAACCTGCAATCCTCCCTCAAAACAAAACTCTTCTTTTGCTATAACAGCATTGTAATTCTCTTCACCAGCTAAACTGGCTTGAGCTACCTAACCTCCTCACTTATACCCAATTCATCCAAGCACACAAATTCATTTACAACCCCTCTCGTTGTCCCTCCCTAGCCACTACCTTTGAAATGTATGAACCAGAACAACTTCTAAGATCAAATTCCCAAAAACTTATTAAATTGCACAAACTCACATGTCCAGCTGGGAAGCACCTAATGTCCTTCTCTCTTGCAAGCCTCTGGAATTCTCTACCATCTCCTATCCGCATCAGCAGCAGTCTCTCCTCATTTAAAACCCTGCTGCACTCACACTTAATTTCACAGTGGAAGTGCTCCTGTTCCCATCCTACCTAATCCTGCTAATACCACTTCCTACTCTCCTAGAACTAAATACGCCACCACTGCCTCTTATAGTTCCACAGCTCTACTGAAATTTGACCAACTACTTAACCGTTACCCTATGCTGCTACTTTTGTAAAAAAAAAAAAAAAAAGTGTTCTTCATTGCTGTTACACAAACTATACTGATATATTCTATCATTGTTAACCTTTTCTTATTATATTTACTTTGTATTCCTATGAGATACTCTGTAATGTGAATGTGCAATGTATACTATGTACTTGAATTTTTCTGGAGCTTTTCTCCCCAGGACTCTATTGAAAATGGGCTCCTCGTGGCCCAGTTGGACTATCCTGGCAAACAAATTGAAAATAAATAAATAAATAATAAATAAATTACTGTTAGGCTACTACTTCCTTAACCTTGTTTTAACTTATCCATTGCATCATCACATCAGTGTTTTAGGTAGCCATTGTCATATAAATGCAAGATTGCATCAGTGTTTCAGGTAGTCATTGTTATATAAATCCATCATCGCATCAGTGTTTCAGGTAGCCATTGTCATATAAATCCATCATTGCATCAGTGTTTCAGGTAGCCATTGTCATATAAATCCATCATCGCATCAGTGTTTCAGGTAGCCATTGTCATATAAATCCATAATCACATCAGTGTTTCAGGTAGCTGTTGTCATATAATGCAAATACTGGCACGTTCTTGTACCATTTGGTTTCATGACTACTGACTTCTAGCTATCTTGAGTATCAGAGCTGTCTGGGGCTAAAATTTTTGTTATATCTAAAGGCAATTTATGGCTAGAAAGTGAACAATACATAGAAGGAAGAGCCCTCCCTCATGCAGCCATAGAGTGTCGCATCAGTGTTTCAGGTAGCCGTTGTCATCTAAATGCATTGTCGCATCAGTGTTTCAGGTAGCCGTTGTCATATAAATTAATCACTGTGTCAGTGTTTCAGGTAGCCAATGTCATAAAAATGCATCATCACATCAGTTTTTCAGGTAGCCGTTGTTATATAAATGCACCGTTGCATCAGTGTTTCAGGTAGCCGCTGTCATACAAATGCATCATCGCATCAGTGTTTCTGGTAGCCATTGTTATATAAATGGATCGTCGCATCAGTGTTTCAGGTAGCCATTGTCATATAAATGCATCATTGCATCAGTGTTTCAGGTAGCCGTTGTCATATAAATGCATCATCGCATCAGTGTTTCAGGTAGCCGTTGTCACATAAATGCATCATCGCATCAGTGTTTCAGGTAGCTGCTGTCATATAAATGCATCGCCATGTAAGTGTTTCAGGTAGCCGCTGTCATACAAATAATTTGTCACGTAAGTGTTTC
The DNA here is from genome assembly GCF_019279795.1 of Protopterus annectens. NCBI lineage: Eukaryota > Metazoa > Chordata > Ceratodontiformes > Protopteridae > Protopterus > Protopterus annectens. The sequence continues at coordinate 55,151,478 of NC_056747.1, read as the reverse complement.
AGGTAGCCATTGTTAAATAAATGCGTTGTCACATCAGTGTTTCAGGTAGCCGTTGTCATATAAATTCATCATTGCATCAGTGTTTCAGGTAGCCATTGTCAAATAAATCCATCATTGCATCAGTGTTTCAGGTAGCTGCTGTCATAGAAATGCTTTATCGCGTCAGTGCTTCAGGTTACCGCTGTCATACAAATGATTTGTCACGTCAGTGTTTCAGGTAGCTGTCGTTACATAAATGCATCATCACATCAGTGTTTCAGGTAGCTTTTGTCATATAAATCCATCATTGCATCAGTTTTTCAGGTAGCTGTTGTGATATAAATGCAAATACTGGCACGTTTCATAGTTTCATAGTTTCATAGTTTAGTACTAAGCTAACTGCCCTTGCGAGCCATTTTAAGCCTAGCCAATTATCCCTTGTGAGACTCAAACCCTACACCTTGTGTTTGTAAGGCAGACACCTTAGCCATTAAGCCACCCTCCCCACCCCATTGGCTTCATTACTACTGACTCCTAGCTATTATGAGTATCAGAGCTGTCAGGGGCTAAAATTGTTGTTAAATCAAAAGGCAATCTATGGCCAGAACGTGAACTATACATAGAAGGAAGAGCCCTCCCTCATGTAGCCATAGAGCACACAAACATGAAAATCATGGGTTAAAAGAATTATTAAGAGTGTATAGCAATTCATGAAGTTACAAACAGACAAAGATGGGAATAACAGCTCTGAACTGTGTTTCTTTGCAGCATCTTTTAATATTTCCAATCAGAGTTTCACGTGGAAGAAATGTAAGCAGCAGCAGTATTAGTCTGAACCAGGGCCTAATCTGTTGGGTCAGTTTCTACCACCACTTAGTACAGTTAGGATATGTTGTCAGAGCAAAGTTTTAGCAGAGTTGACTGATCTTAGCAGCAGTCTCTGCATCTTTCTCTTTGCCCATTTCAGCAACTCCCCCATCAATTAGGAAGAGATAAACTCAGGCAGACTAAGGGTGGAATGAAGAGTCTAGAAGTAAGGGCATAAAGATGTTTGTAGATAAGTCCAGAGGTGATGAGGAATGAAAACTTTGCAGCTATCTATTAAACATTGGTAGCAGCTTTAAAAGACCTGCCATGTAATTCCACTCCATGAATGCCATGATGACTCATTTAGCTGGTGCTGTGGCAGTTCTAAAGTGAAATACATCCTGGACTTCATCTGGTGGCATGATGTATGGATGAGTGGATGTACATATTTACAGGTTTACAGCCAGCACAAGATTTGTATCATAGTCCACAGTAAGGCTGTGTCTCTGTAGCAGCTGCCATATGATATGTCCCAGATGGGAGAACCACCTCCTTGTTGTGGCATTAGGTTTGTGTTATGATTATATGTCAGCCCTTTTAAAGTTGATCAATATGTACTTTGGCTGTAGCTGCTTGCCATCATTACTGCTAAGTTTGGCCACTAGATGCCACATGTGGTAAAAGGTGGTCATGGAATTCTTACCAGTCAGGTATTGCTGCCTGGTATTCCGATGTAGCAGGGTAAGGCATACAACTGTCAACAACCTGTGGAGGATGTCAGAAATGTCCCACTATATAGCAGATTGTCACTGATATTCAGATATGACAAGTCAGCGTCTGTCAATGGTGCAGTTGTGCAGTGGTGCAGTCATGTTTGGTGTCAGTGATGGTCCAGAGTATGACTGATCCAGGCTTCAGCATAATGTTCTCTGCCATCACATGCCCCTAAGAAGCTGGCTGTAGCATTGTGGCTTCCCAGGCTTTCTGTCTGCTGTGGGTTATGTTGTGTTTTTATGTATGCAAGGATGGGAGACAGAGTATGAGACTGGTTACTGTTGTGAATACAATATCCTGCAGGATTTGTGAGGAGGGATCATTATGCATATCTGTCCTTTCCCTGATATAGTATTTTGTCATATGCATCAGACCAGCCATTGGGATCAGGGAATATTGTTTGTCAGTAATGAGGAGTTCATCTCCCAACATGATAGCTATGGTTATTGCTTGCCCCAAATAGACTTTATACTGGTTTGCCTCACAGCTCAAACAGAGCTTGCATTTTTTGCTTTTTCAAAATGGAAAGTATATCCTTCCAAAACAAGGTCTCTCTTCTCCCTCTGTCTTTGAGCCATCTCATATACTGATCTTATAGTGCCCAGTCTATATGAAGTGAATCTCCATCTACTTGTTGTGGGCATACTATCCTGTTGCATTGGATTGTATGGCAATGTACCTTTGCAGTCATCTGTTGTGTTGAGCCTGTCATGGTCTCCTACTCCATATTATCTGTGTGTGAAATTATGGTCTGTAAGACATGCTGCTGTCTATCACCACTGCTTCTATTGCTGGGTGACAGCATGCACTGGCATCCACCTAAAGGGCATCTAGAAAATTTATAGCTCTGATCTGTCTATACTCCACTGCAATATACTTACCCTCTTCATTGATTTGTTTAATCCGTCTAGCTATGGGGTTTGTGTTTGCTGATGATTGAGTGAGATCACAGGAAATAAAAACAGTGATACAAAGAGGGGGCTAGAGAATAACGTGGTCGAGGAAGAGCTGAGGCTGTATGTTGCAGCCACGGTGTCCCTAACTCAGATTCTGAAATCTGGCTTAGAGAAATACATTAAAACGAGAGTGATTATGAAATGAGTACAGGCTTATGACAGACTGCGGAAATAAAATGCATTGCGATATAACAAATGTAGCAATAAAGGGTACCATGGGGGGAAATGAGTGCCCGAGGCAATGAAAGCAACAAAGCAAATAATCAGCAGGTGAGAATCTCCCCAAAATGAAAAGGGTGACCACGCTAGTTAATTTGGACATTATTATTTTGTATATCGAAGCTGCACAAACATCACCGAGATCCACACACACACATTGTTCGCAGTATAAGCTGCCACAGAAATGTACATAGTCATTACCAGAAAGGAAAAGCACTAACACAAAAGACAAAACATTGCTGATAAGCTTTTGTAATACAAGTGGCAAACAAACTGGGATAGAAGTTTTCCACATAGAAGCTACTGTACTAAATGTGTCAAGCAAAGAAGGAAATAACTGACAAAAAAACAGCATGCTGCTCAGTGCTAGAAATCTAAATCTCAAAATGCACTTGCTCGAAGCACTCCTTAAAATGGAGAACATCAACATTTATGCTGTAACAGAGACCTGGTTCAAGGCAGCAGAAAGCACCCCTGCGATACCAGGTTATAACTCATTCCACACCTTTCGGCTCCAGAACATGGATCAAAGCTCCAAAGGTGGTGGTGGTGTTTCCATATTCATAAAGGATGTGCACATCTCCAGACTGGTAGCCCAACATAACACATCTGAGATACTTCAGGTGCAGCTAACATTGGGTAAGACACCGATTCAGGTCGTAGCCTGCTAAAGGTCCCCAACCATGTCCAAGACACACACTCCATGTTTCTAAGCACCCTGGAGAATATTAGGGTCCAACCTAACACTCTCTTACTGGACAACTTCAACTACCCCTCTATTAACTGGGAAAACTACTCATGTACACATACACTTGCCCATTGCTTTCCAGAATTCATTAAATGTAATGCTCTGGACTAGCTCGTTCTTACCCCCACTAGAGGTAGCAACATCCTTGACCTGGCCATTACTAACATGGGCGACTGTTGTTCTATACCAATAGTCGGCTCCTCTCTGATTAGAGCTGACCACAAACTAATCACCTTGGAAATTCACATCCCTCCCACCCCCACCCACCACAAAGGTAACCACCATGAAAAACTTCTCCAAAGCTAACTTTGGGCTCCTAAAAACAGAGATGGCTAACTTTATGTCACCCATGCAAATGCAGAATATTTGCATGACTGCCGAATCATACACCAGTGCACTGTACAAACACATACACAAATGCATGGACCTTGCCACACCCAATAGAACCAAGATGCTCTCCTCAAAAAAAAGGAAGTCAATCTGGTGGGCCCCTGCCATAAACAAACTCTACAACAGAAGGAAGAAACTGATGTGGAATAAGGCAATGTCCCAAGACTAGAAAAATTCCCTGATCAGCCTCAACAAAAGGTTATGAAAACAGAATTGCAGCATATAGTAAAGGCAAACACAAGGCCTTCTATAGTTATGTAAAGAATCTCCATGGCAATACTTAGATTTGCTCTGAGCAGCTGTACAATGGTACCTCCTATACAAAACCAACAGATATTGCCAATATACTGGCCGACAGATTCAGTGCTAACTTTACCCCCCCCCCTCCAAAGGACAAATCACAATACCAGTAGATTGCCAGCCACCCAGTATTACTGCTGCACAGCTTAAAGCAGCACTGTCCAAGGCCAAGAATACAGCTTTTATGGGACCTGACAATATCCCTGGCTGTTTTCTACATGAACTACAGAGTGAACTGGCACTTCACCTGTGTGCCCTGTTCATTCACAGTTTCACCTCAGGCTTTGTCCCTACCGAATGGTGCATTGCTATAGTCATCCCTCTTCACAAAGGAGGAGCAACTACAGACCCCAGGAATTATCGTCCAATTAGCCTGATGAGTCTGATATACAAAGCTATGGCATGCATCATCATGGAACTAATAAACAAGGATATAGGGAATCTCCAAACTCTGGATCCCACACAGTTTGGTTTTGTGAAGGGTAGATCATGCCTGCTCAACTTGGTCGACTTCTTTGCGTCAGTCACCAGAGTTGTGGATGATGGCAAGGTGGTGCATACATCCTACCCTGATCTTTGATACCATTCCCCACTCAGGAATCATAGAAAAACTCACTAAGCTAGGCATCAACCTCTGTACCACTAGGTGGGTTGCAAACTGGCTCACGGATAGAAGCCACAGTGTGAAAGTAGCGGATTCCAAGTCAGACTTCTAACTAGTCACGAGTGGAGTTCCACAGGGATCAATCCTGGGTCTTCTCCTGTTTGTTATCTACCAGGGGCTATAGGACTGCAGAACAGCAGCCTTCCCACCTAAAAAACAAATAAAAATAGAACAGAGAAACACAAAATCAAAAACTGAAAATTCCCAGAAGTGTATGCATGTGCATATGCTCTCAGACTGCTTTCTCAGCAGTCTAGATAGGGGGAAAGGCATCTCAGCCCCAAGGTGCCCAGCAGTCTGTGCGGCGGTGACATCACAAAATGGAGGCACTCTGGACTGCAGCAGTCACAGGCAGGACCAATCACGGATTTGGACTGCAAGGAATACTTTGGGATGGACCAATCGCAGACAAAGGGGCTGTTTGGATATCTGCAGCAACAGAGCAGTTAATTGGCTCGTCAGCAAAATGGATAGGGGAGCAGTTATTTAACTCATCAGTGGGGCTGTTCAGATATCGGTGACAAGGTAAGCAGTGTGTGTGTGAAATGCCCCATTTGCTATATACTAGTGGCTAGAGCAGACTCATGGTGGTGTGGAATACCTCAGGCTTGAACCCTGTAACTTGTATGCAGGTGTTGAGGGCCTGAATTCCCTACCCACCACCATTTGTAAAACAAATTTGCAGATTTTTGCCTCATATTTGATCTGTTCTGTTCCTCATAATATCTGTGGTTTCTAAATGTTTCAATGCTTGATGTCAGATGGTGCAGTGGAAGCATTGTTGTCTCACAGCTGTGGGTTCTCAGGTTTGATTCTTGGCTGGGGTGCCTTCTCTGTTGGGGTCTGCATCTTCTCCCCTGTGTTTGTGTGGGTTTGCTTTTGTGTCCTCCCATGTTACAAAGACATGTCTGCATTATTTCTTCCTGGGCCTCTGCTGAAAATTGTTTTTTTGTTCCTAGTCAGACTGTCCTGGTTAACAAATGTTAAATAAAATTGACAGGAATTTGAATTTCAGACTTCAGGTTTCTGAATGTTTAATTCCTTACATATTTGATGGTGCAGTGGTAGCATTGTTGCCTCACAGCTGTAGGTTATTCTGGTTTGATTCATGGCTGGGATGCCTTCTGTGGGGTGTCTGCATCTCCTCACTTTGTTTGTGTGGATTTGTTCTGGTGTCCTGCCATTTTACAAAGACATGTGTCTGCAGTATTTCTCCCTGGGCCTCTGCTGAAAATTGTTTTTGTTCCATCAGAAGTAAAACTGACAGGCATTCGAATTTCAGACTTCATATTCTTCAGAAAATACATAGTAACACAACCTTTTATTCTAGCAATTTTCTAAGTTTATAAGATGAATATTTGAAATTTGTCCCTATTTTTGGGACTGTATTCCCCCATTATTGGCTTTGTCCAGGTTTTTTGTGCTAAGGTTGACAGCTATGGCAATAACTGAATTCACTGAATATGCTTGAGGGTTGTATTCCCTCATTAATGGGTTTGTCCAGGTGTTTTATACTAAGAGGTTAACAGCTATAGTGAGAACTAAATTCACTAAATGATAGCCATTTAAGTTTCAGTCTTCCTCACTTTCACAAAGCAGCTGATTTGGCGTAGTGGTATGTTGCTCTGACTGTTTTTCACAGGGACCTTGACAGTAAAATGTATGGTGGTAACACAACATTTTATTCTAGCAACTTTCAAAGATTATATAAGCAATGTTTAATGTGTCCCTGGTTTTTGGGCTTTTGACACCCCCCCCCAATACATTTTGGCTTTTTCCAGATTTCTTGTACTGCGAAGTTGAGATGCAGTTGAGTATTGAGTAGATTTTACAAGGAGCTGAGAGCTGCAGGGGAAGAGAAGTTTAATGCTGCTTATGCTGAAGTGGCTTGCATTGTTAGTAGCACAACAAGTTATGTACTTGCTTTTGATGCAGAAGGCTGTGGGTTCTACTCCCACAAGGGGTGGATACTACCGTACTGAGAATGTCCTCCTTGGTGAAGATACTAACTATGAGCCTGTTATCAGTTTGCCATCCATTTCCTCTTGCAATATTTCTAGCTTATCGTTTTTTTTAATGTAATATAGGCAATTTATTCCTCAGGAGCAACAGACACTTTATTTTTTGATGAAACCATGAAATATAAATGTGTTTGCTAGCAGCAACCTTTTCATTAGTTACAGATTTCTTTAATGTGGAATTATTTAGATTACTTTTACTTCTTCAGAGATTGTGCATATTTACTGATAATATACTGTAGAATTGTGCATATTTACTGATAATGGTGGACTGTAGAATTGTGCATATTTACTGATAATGGTGGACTGTAGAAGTCTGAGTAGACTTTTATGATGGAAATGTTCTGAACTGGGCAGTTTTGTCATTATGGTTTTGATCAATATACATTTTGTTTCATTGCTTATTGGAAAAATGTTCAAAACAAATTTAAAATGCCCTCTAACAACTGTACTGTATTGTACAAGGAATATAATTTAGTACAGTCAGGAAGGTGTATCAAAGAGCACATGTATGTTTCATATGAAAGGGGCCTATGATTTGAAAACAGCCCAAAATTAATCTTTATCTGCCACTGGCAAAATGTATTTTCTTTGAATGTGGGTTTCAATGCTGTTTCAATGAATGTGAGATTCAAGGGCAGAGAAGTTTTAATGCTAAGTCTGTTTTCATTGTGAGATTGCATTGCTTTGTATAACAGATGTCTTAGTGTTTGTGCTGTAAAATGCAAAATAAAATTTTCAAATGAAGTCCAAATCATCACAGAAGTAAGGCAGTATGCACATTAGTGTTTATGGTAAAGGAGTGAAATAGCAAAGGAATGGATCATTGGAATGGCTGCAGAGGCTCCATTCGACCATGATTTTGTGAGGGGGAAGGGCGGAAAACTCAGACAGGCACAGCTGAACTATACCTCCCAACTGTCCAAATTTTCAAAGAATTAATAGATTTTTGCTTCTTATTTTTGGTTTGTTCCTCATAAAATTTGTAGTTTTCTGGCAAATCATTTAGGAATTAAGTCACTAAATAATGACACACTGAGTTTCAGACTTCATAACCTTCAGAAAAATGCATGCTAAAGTAAGACCTGTTATTCTGTCAAGAATCTCACATTCCCATGGTTTATAAGCTGAACAATATAGAAGGACTTTATTATGACAGTGGACACATGTTGGTCAAAAGTTAGGTCACTATTCACATAATTTTACAAATCCCAAACAACTGGGTAAAAACTTAAGGGTGTATTGCCAATCTGATAGTTCCCCAGAGTAGATAACTTCAAAAGGTATATGATAATGCATTTTTTCACATTTAGTTTCATGCAATGATTTGAGCACCAGTTATTTAATTATTTGGGACAAACCTTCCTGCAGGATTGCTAAATCATTTCAGGATTCAATGACTGCTCCTAGTTTGCAGTCATCTGCAAACTTAGTCAGTCATAGCCCTTTGGTATTGGCTTTTATTTCACAGAAGTATACACCAAACAGGAGAGGTCCCAGTACAGAACCTTGGGCGACTCCATTGGTGGCTGGTCTCTGTGTGGAGGTATCCTGACTTATTTTTAACACTTGTATCCTGTCTATGAGCCAGTGGGCAATCCAGAGGGTAATGTAGATTGATAGTTCTGTAATAAAAACCTCATGAGTGGCAGTTTCAAATGACCTGATCATGTCGATAAACACTCCTGCAGTTAGCAGGCATTCTTTTATATCTGAATATACTGAACTGGTAGCTGTCGTTAGCACTTCCATAGTAATGGAGGAGTTTCTGAGGCTATGTTGCTGATTGCATGAGTGCACAACTATTTACATGCAATAGGAGTTGTTTACACAGAAATTTTCAAAAATCTTACTGATTGGACACAAATCTGATATACATCTGAAGTCCTTAAGTTCAGCTGAGGATGGGATTTTTGGCAGGGGAATGACAACAGAATGTTTAAATGCAGAGCGACAGAACTATCCATACAGTGAGAAATTGGTTAAAAATGTGTGTAAAGAATATGCAGTTTTAAAAGCTGCCAGTTTAAGTAAGTAAGGGTAAAGTTTCTTAAATTTAGCTTCAGCTGACTCAGCTTTTCAGAAGAAAGGAGTCAGTTTGTTTAACAATGATTTTTGTGAAATGGATGGTGGTGGCATTGCAGATACACCCATATGGAACAGACAGCCTAACCAGAACTAATCCTATACGGTACCCTGATGTTGCACGCAAATTCCATTACTAGTGTCATCTTGTGCAACAGTAATAGCTCCTCTCCAACAAAATTTTGTAAATTACTTCTCAGCCATCCTCTTCATTATATCTCTTGATCTCTTTACAAACCTTTCTGCATTGAAATATAAGAAGACTAAACTTCTTTACAACAGTGTTTTCCCTTCTACTGCATAAATCCATTTACTTCTTGCAAGAAGTTCAAGCTACCAGCACTGTAACTGTTGATTATCTGAGAATTGTCTGAAATTTAAAGACAAATAAATAAATAAATAAAACTCATTATGAGACATGTTAATCGTCACCACTTTAAATATTAATAATAAAAAATTACCTAGGTCATGTTTTTTACAATTTCACTTGGTTTGCCTGCATAAATATTGTAAGACAAGTACTAAAAGACTTTAACCTTCCATATGAAACAAATGATCTGGTATATTCCATCTGGTCAGTGACATCCACAGACCAGATGGCCAAGGTAAAACAGTGCTACAACATTTACAGATTTTCGGTTTCCGAGGCAAGCACATTGTGGTAGTCACATTCATTATGCCTTTGGGACTCTCATGATACAATACTTTTTTAGAAATTCAAAGTTCAGAATGTAATCTTAACATCACGGGTCAGACAAGAATGAAAATGTATATGTACTACTTCTTCCCACAGCAGGTTTGCCTCTTTTAGTCTGGAATAGATTAGAAACCACAACACTAAGGTGAAGTATGAGTAGGGCAAGACCCCCAGCCTGCTGAAATGTGACCCCCCATTACAATTACTGTCCCAGCGTCTCAGCTTAATGATGTAACAAGATCTTTATATCAACAGCCTACCCCACTGAAAAAAAATTATGCTCATAAATCTATCCTCTGCAACAGGATTAGCTTTATATGCATGTGGTCCTCATGGAGGACTTAGATATCTGAGTCACTTGGGCTGAGGCATTTCTTTCAAAACCATATAACTTGTAGTCACTGGAATAAATTATATTTCTGTTTGCCTTGGATTTCTGCCTGCTCTGCTCACAGAGCTAGGCAGCTTGTATTTTCTACCAGTGCTGCAGGGCTCTGTCAGAAATTATTTTACTATTTTGTAAAACGTTGTGCTCATTAGCACATTTATTACCAATGCTTGTAAACAGTATACGTGCTATTCCCTAAATGTCTGTTTTTTTTAATAAGCAAAGAGACAGGTATTTGATAGCAATACCCCCACCACCTAATTTGAAACATGGTGGTTTGACTTCAAGACTGAATCTCAAATGTGATACAAGAGGTAGTCCAGAAAAAGACAAGACATTTGATCCTTGGGCACCATAGGGTGACCCACAAAAAGTGCTGGGTAGACGTCAATTAAGATAGGTAAGAACTGGTGAGATAAAAGAGAATATTGTTTTTTTAGCCTGATAAGTCTACTTAAACAGCAGATCTTTTACATATACTTAAAGTCTCAAAAAATAATGAGATCCTAAACTGCAAAACAAAATTAAGTTTAACTGGAACAGCATAAAACAGTGGTGCCAAAATAAGCAACGTTAATCCAAGTACAAAGGTAATGCAAATAACAGTAGTTGGTGCAGTTAGTTACAACTGTATTACATGTCAGTGTAGTAAGGTATAATTGTATGACTCTGTCATTGTCCATGTTAGTGTGAATGACCTGAGATGTACCTCCCTGGACTACATGAAAAGAGACATGAAGGAGCAGTCCGATCTTGTAGCCCAGGCAGGTATGACCCTAGACCTGAGTAGCATCCTGCCATCACCCAGAATGATACCACAGTACAATGACAAAATGATTGACTTCAATAACTGGCTAAGCTTCTGGTGTCATTCTAAGGGAATCCAGTATCTGTCTGCCTGGGATGACATGATCGACAAATCACAATGCTTTGCCAGAGATGGCCTGCACCTGTCACCCTTGGGATTCTGAATACTGGCCAAGGCTGTTGCCACTCCTATAGTGCCTTTTTTAGGCAAGATTCACATGACAAATTCATCACCATAACAGGCACAAGCAAGCAAAATCTGAGGGTAATGCTACTTAATGCTAGAAGTCTAAACCTCAAAATGCACTCACTCGAGGCAATCCTTAAAATGGAGAACATCAACATCTGTGCAGTGACAGAGACCTGGTTCAATGCTCCAAGAGAGCAACCCTGCATTACCAGGCTATAATTCATATCACACCTTTCAGCCACCTAACCTAGTCCAAAGCACTAAAGGCAGAGGCGTGTCCATATTCATTAAGGATATCCACACCTCCAGGCTAGTTGTTGAGCATAATGCATCTGAGATTATCCAAGTGCAACAACTCTGGGCAAGACCACAATCCAAATTGTAGCTTGCTATAGATACCCACCATACCCCAGGATTCCCACTCCTCATTTCTTGATACACTGGAAAATATTAGGGTAGAATCTAACACCCTAATAATGGGCGATTTCAACTACCCCACCATTAACTGGGAAAACTACTCATGTACCACCTTTTTTACTCAACATTTTCTGGAATTCATAAATTCCAACGCCTTGGATCAGCTTATCCACACCCCCACCAGAGGCAACAATATCCTAGACCTGGTCATTACCAACATGGGCAACCGGTGTTCCACACCAGAGGTCAATTCCTCGTTGGTCAGATCCAACCACAAGCAAATCACCCTAGACATGCACATACCACCCCATCCCCCATTAGGGAAACCACCGTAAAAAATTTCTCCAAAGCGAACTTCACTCTTCTTAAGACAGAAGTGGCAAACTTCATGACACCCATGCTGACGGACAATAGAGATATAACTGCTGAATCCTATACAATTGCACTTTATAAGCACTTACACGAGTGCATGGATCATGCAATCCCTAACAGAACCAAGATGCTATCCTCCAAAAAAAGGAATCCGATCTGGTGGTCCCCTGCCATAAACAAACTCTACAACAGAAGAAAGAAATTGTTGCAAAAAAGAGTAAAATCCCATGATTGGAGGAACTATTGGAGGAACTCCATGATCAGCCTCAGTAAGAAACTGAGATCCCTCATAAAATCCTCCAAAGCTAGTTACGAAAACAAAATTGACACTGATTCTAAAGACAACCACAAAGCATTCTATAGCTATATCAAGAACCTCAATGGCAACACTCAGATCTGCTCTGAGTTACAGCACAATGGCACTAAATATACAGAACCAACTGATATTGCCAACATCCTGGCAGATAGGTTCAGTGCTAACTTTACCCCTCTCTCCTCCCCTAAAGGGCCCATTTCTATACTGGAAAAATGCAAAGTTCCTGTAATCACAGCTGCACAGGTAAAAAAACACACTCTTCAAAGCCAAGAACACAGCATCCTAGGGACCTGACAACATCCCAGGCTGCGTTCTACATGAACTACAGAATGAACTGGCACCCCACCTAAGTACCATTTTCAATCATAACCTCACCTCTGACTTTGTGCACACTGAATGGTGCATAGCAATGGTTACCCCACTCCACAAAGGGGGAGACACCACAGACCCCGAGAACTACCACCCCATTAGCCTGATGAGCCTGGTCTGCAAGGCTATGGAATGTATCATCATGGAACTTATAAACAATGACATTGGTAATCTCCGAACTCTGGACCATACCCAGTTTGAGTTTGTAAAAGGCATATCATGTCTCCTAAACCTGACAGACTTCTCTGAAGTGGTCACCAAAGCTGTAAATGAGGGTAAGGTGGTTCACACAGCCTATCTAGATCTCGCCAAGGCTTTTGACACCATCCCCCACTCTTGAATTATAGATAAACTCACTAAACTAGGTATAAATCCCTATGTCACAAGATGGGTTGCCAACTGACTCACTGGCAGAACCCACACTATGTAAGTAGCAGACTCTAAATCCAACCTCAGACCAGTGACAAGTGGAGTACCGCAGGGTTCAGTCCTAGATCCTCTCCTGTTTGGTATCTACTTCTCTGAAGTACAGGCTAACACAGAAGGTCTTTGGCTAACAAAGTTCACAGATGACTGCAAACTAGGAGCCATAATTGAAACTCCTAACGATGTGGACATCCTACAAAAGGGCCTCACTGAGACAGATGCCTGGTATCAAAGCCATGGCCTCAAGCTCAATGCCAAAAAGTGCATTGTCATCCCTTTTTGTAAAAACTCTGTACCCATGAACTACCACATAAGCGGTAGTCTACTTAACACTGAAAGTGTGATAAGAGACTTTGGTACATAGGTGGACAGAAGTCTCTCCTTTGATAATCACATCACCACAGTAGTCAGGAAATCCTTTTACATGGCACACCTCATCACAAAAGGTTTCTCATCCAGGAAAAAAGAGGTCATTGTTCCCCTCTACTCATCACTCATTAGACCCATTATAGAGTGCAACACCCCTTTTAGTATGTGCCTCACAAGACATCTACAACAACTAGAAAGGCCACAGAAATACCTCACAAAGAGGATTACTGGCCTCCTATGCAGACTGTCTAAAAAAATTCCAGCTTTACTCTGTCGCATATCGCCTACTCAGAGGCGATCTCTGCCTAACATACAAAGCTTTGTCAAATCCAGAGCTATTGGACATGCTCCACTTAAAGAAATCCCAATCCCTCTGAGCTACACACTCTAGGGACCTAAACCTTGTCACCACAATAAACAGAACATGCTGGATGGATAGATTCCTGACCCAGAGACTTCCCATACTCTGGAACAAACTACCTATCTATATCAAACAAAGCTCCTCATTAGCACTCTTCAAGAAAAATCTTGTTGATTGGATGGGAGATAGGACATTCACCCTGGGGATCACTTCTGTGGCTCTGCTTGACAGGGGCAGAAGAAAATAATTTTCTTGTGTGGCAAAAGCCAGGGTTCTCTTTGGCTAGGCTTATATAGGCCCTTGGGCCAGTAACCTAGTACCTCCCTATGAACCTATGTTGGTGCAGTAAGGTATAACTGTATTACATGTCAGTGCAGTAAGGTATGATGGTATTACATGCCAGTGTGCAGTAAGGTATAATTGCATTCCAAGTCAGCTCAGTAAGTTATAATTGCATTCCATGTCAGTACAGTAAGATATAACTGTATTACATGTCAGTGTGCCATAAGGTATAACTGTATTACATATCAGGCAGTAAGGTATAATTGCATTTGATGTCAGTGTGCAGTAAGGTATAACTGTATTACATGTCAATTCAGAAAGGTATGATTGTATTACATGTCACTGCAGTAAGGTATAACTATATTAAATGTCAGTGTGCCGTAAGGTATATCTGTAGTACATGCTAGTGCAGTAAAGCATAATTGTATTATATGTCAGCACTGTAAGGAATAATTGTATTATGTCAGTGCAGAAAGGTATGATTGTATTACTTGTCAGTGTGGCGTAAGGTATAATTGCATTCCATGTCAGCTCAGTAAGGTATAATTGCATTCCATGTCAGTGCGCAGTAAGATATAACTGCATTACATGTCAGCCCAGTAAGATATGATTGTATTACATGTCAGCACAATAAGGTATGATTGTATTACATGTCAGTGTGAGTAAGGTATAATTGTATTACATGGCAGTGCAGTAAAACATAATTGTATTACATGTCAGTACAGTAAGGTATAACTGTATTGCATATCAGTGCAGTAAAACATAATTGTATTATATGTCAGTACAGTAAGGAATAATCATATCACACATCAGTGCAGTAATGTATAACTGTATTACATGTCACTGTAGTAAAGCAGAATTGTATTATATGTCAACACAGTATGGAATAATTTTATTACATGTCAGCTCAGTAAGGTATAACTGTATTACATGCCAGTGTGCCGTAAGGTATAACTTTATTACATGTCAGTGCAGTAAGGTATAATTGCATTTGATGTCAGTGTGCAGTAAGGCATAAATGTATTATATGTCAGTGCAGAAAGGTATGATTGTATTGCATATCAGTGCAATAAAGTATGATTGTATTACATGTCAGTGTGTCATAAGGTATAATTGCATTCCAGGTCAGCTTAGTAAGGTATAATTGCATTCCATGTCAGTGGGCAGTAAGATATCACTGCATTACATGTCAGTACAGTAAGGTATAACTGTATTACATGTCAGTGTGCCGTAAGGTACAACTTTATTACATGTCAGTGCAGTAAGGTATAATTGCATTTGATGTCAGTGTGCAGTAAGGCATAAATGCATTATATGTCAGTGCAGAAAGGTATGATTGTATTGCATATCAGTGCAATAAAGTATGATTGTATTACATGTCAGTGTGTCATAAGGTATAATTGCATTCCAGGTCAGCTTAGTAAGGTATAATTGCATTCCATGTCAGTGGGCAGTAAGATATAACTGCATTACATGTCAGTACAGTAAGGTATAACTGTATTACATGTCTGTGTTCCGTAAGCTGGTGCAACTGTATTACATGTCAGTGCAGTAAGGTATGATTGTACTACATGTCAGTGAGGTGTAAGGTATTCCAGGTCAGCTCAGTAAGGTATAATTGCATTCCATGTCAGTGTGCAGTAAGATATAACTGCATTACATGTCAGCACAGTAAGGTATAACTGTATTACATGTCAGTGCAATAAGAAATAATTGCATTTGATGTCAGTGTGCAGTAAGATATAACTGTATTACATGTCAGTGCAGAAAGGTATGATTGTATTACATATCAGTGCAATAAGGTATGACTGTATTACATATCAGTGTGCAGTAGGTATAATTGTATTACATGTCAGTGCAGTAAGGTATAATTGTATTACGTCAGTGCAGTAAAACATAATTGTATTATATGTCAGTACAGTGAGGAATAATTGTATTACACATCAGTGCAGTAACATATAACTGTATTACATGTCAGTGTGCAGTAAGGTATAACTGTATTATATGTCAGTGTAGTAAGGTATGATTGTAGTACATGTCAGCACAGTAAACAATAATTGTATTACATGTCAGTGTGCTGTAAGGTATAACTGTACTGCATGTTAGTACAGTAAGGTATAATTGTATTACATGTTAGTGTGCCATAAGGTATAACTGTACTACATGCTAGTGCAGTAAAGCATAACTGTATTATATGTCAGCACAGTAAGGAATAATTGTATTACATGTCAATGTAGAAATGTATAATTGTATAACATGTCAGTGTGATGTAAGGTATAATTGCATTCCATGTCAGCTCAGTAAGGTATATTTGCATTTCATGTCAGTGCGCAGTGAGATATAACTGCAATTCATGTCAGCACAGTAAGGTATAACTGTATTACATGTCAGTGCAGTAAGGTATGATTGCATTACATGTCAGTGTGCCATAAGGTATAACTGTACTACATGTCAGTGCAGTAAGGTATAATTGCATTTGATGTCAGTGTGCAGTAAGCTATAACTATATTATATGCCAGTGCAGAAAGGTATGAATGTATTACATATCAGTGCAATAAGGTATGATTGTATTACATGCCAGTGTGCAGTAAGGCATAATTGTATTACATGTCAGTGACTAAGGTATAATTGTATTCCATGTCAGTGTGCAGTAAGGTATAACTGTATTATATGTCAGTGCAGTAAGGAATAATTGTATTACATGTCACCTCAGTAAAGTATAACTGTATTACATGTCAGTGCAGTAAGATATGATTGTATTACATGTCAGCACAATAAGGTATGATTGTATTACATGTCAGTGTGCAGTAAGGTATAATTGTATTATGTCAGTGCAGTAAAACATAATTGTATTATATGTCAGTACAGTGAGGAATAATTGTATTACACGTCCGTGCAGTAACATATAACTGTATTACATGTCAGTGTGCAGTAAGGTATAACTGTATTATATGTCAGTGTAGTAAGGTATGATTGTAGTACATCTCAGCACAGTAAACAATAATTGTAATACATGTCAGCACAGTAAGGTATAACTGTATTACATGTCAGTGCAGTAATGTATAACTGTATTGCCTGTTGGTGCTGTAAGGTATAATTGTGTTGCAATTCAATGCAGTAAGGTATAATTGTGTTAGATGTCAGTACAGTAAGGTATAACTGCATTACGTGTCAATGCATTAAGGTATAACTGTATTACATGTCAGTGTAGTAAGATATGATTGTATTAAATGTCAGTGCAATAAGGTATGACTGCATTACATGTCAGCACAGTAAGGTATACCTGTATTACATGTCAGCACATTAAGGTATAACTGTATTACTTGTCAGTGCAGTAAGGTATAACTGTATTGCATGTCATTGCAGTAAGGTATAACTGTACTACATGTCTGTGCAGTAAGGTATAACTGTATTACATGTGGGTTTAATAAGGTATAATTATGTTACATGTCAGTGCAGTAAGGTATGATTGTATTATATGTCAGCACAGTAAGGTATAATTGTATTACATGTCAGTGCAGTAAGATATAACTGTATTGCATGTCAGAGCAGTAAGGTATAATTGTACTACATGTCTGTGCAGTAAGGCATAACTGTAGTACATGTGGGTTTATTAAGGTATAATTGTATTACATGTCAGTGCAGTAAGGTATGATTGTATTATATGTCAGCACAGTAAGGTATAACTGTATTGCATGTCAGTGCAGTAAGGTATAATTATATTACATGTTAGTGCATTAAGGTATGATTGTATTACATGTCAGCACAATAAGATATGATTGTATTACATGTTAGTGCAATAAGGTATAACTGTATTACATGTCAGTGCAGTAAGGTATAACTGTATTACATGTCAGTGCAGTAAGGTAAGATTGTATTACATGTCAGCACAATAAGGTATGATTGTATTACATGCCAGTGTGCAGTAAGGCATAATTGTATTACATGTCAGTGACTAGTCAGTGTGCAATAAGGTATAACTGTATTACATGTCAGTGCAGTAAGGTAAGATTGTATTACATGTCAGCACAGTAAAGTATAACTGTATTACATGTCAATGTAGTAAGATATGGTTGTATTACATGTCAGCACAATAAGGTATGATTGTATTATGTCAGTGTGCAGTAAGGTATAATTGTATTACATGTCAGTGCAGTAAAACATAATTGTATTATATGTCAGTACAGTAAGGAATAATTGTATTATACGTCAGTGCAGTAACGTATAAATGTATTATATGTCACTGTAGTAAAGCATAATTGTATTATATGTCAGCACAGTAAGGAATAATTTTATTACATGTCAGCTCAGTAAGGTATAACTATATTACATGTCAGTGCACAGTAAGGTATAACTGTATTATATGTCAGTGTAGTAAGGTATGATTGTATTACATGTCAGCACAGTAAACTATAATTGTAATACAAGTCAGCACAGTAAGGTATTACTGTATTACATGTCAGTGTAGTAAGGTATAACTGTTACATGTCAGTGCAGTAAGGTATAACTGTACTGCCTGTTGGTGCTGTAAGGTATAATTGTGTTGCATGTCAATGTGGTATGGTGTCATTGTGTTACATGTCAGTGCAGTAAGGTATAACTGCATTACATTTCAATGCATTAAGGTATAACTGTATTACACGTCAGTACAGTAAGGTATAAATGTATTACATGTCAGCACAGTAAGGTATAACTGTACTACACGTCAGTGTGCAGCAAGGTATAACTGTATTACATGTCAGTGTAGCAAGGTATGATTGTATTAAATTTCAGTGCAGTAAGGTATGATTGCATTACATGTCAGCACAGTAAGTATAACTGTATTACATGTCAGCATATTAAGGTATAACTGTATTACGTGTTGGTGCAGTAAGGTATAACTGTATTGCATGTCAGTGCAGTAAGGTATAACTGTACTACATGTCTGTGCAGTAAGGTATAACTGCATTACATGTGGGTTTAGTAAGGTATAATTGTATTACATGTCATTGCAGTAAGGTATGAGTGTATTATATGTCAGCACAGTAAAGTATTATTGTATTACATGTCAGTGCAGTAAGGTATAACTGTATTGCATGTGAATGCAGTAAGGTATAATTATATTACATGTTAGTGCATTAAGGTATGATTGTATTACATGTCAGCACAATAAGGTATGGTTGTATTACATGTTAGTGCATTAAGGTATGATTGTATTACATGTCAGTGCAGTAAGGTATGATTGTATTATATGTCAGCACAGTAAGCTATAATTGTATTACATGTCAGTGCAGTAAGGTATAAACTGTATTACATGTCAGTGCAGTAAGGTATAACTGTATTACATGTCAGTGCAGTAAGGTACAAATGTATTACATGTCAGCACAATAAGGTATGATTGTATTACATGTCAGTGCAGTAAGGCATAACTGTATTACATGTCAGTGCAGTAAGGTATAAGGGTCTATATCAGAACATCGAAGTATTAAAACTTCGAATGTTCTGATATCGAACACTATTCAATGAATGCTAAGAATAGCAAAGCTGCAAAACAGCGAATTCTTTCCTTGGGAAAGAATTCGGTTGGCCATTTCTATGGCTTCGCTATTCTTAGTGCTGTGATGGAAAGTTACGGGTTGTGTTCAGGTAAGTGTGCGATTGTTTGTACGTTAGGTTTAGGGGCGGGTTAAGTTAGTTATGGTTAGGGTGAGAGTTTGGCGTGTATGCGATAGTGACAGACTTTAGGGTTGGGGCGGTTTAAGTGAGTTAGGGTTAGGGCGCAGGTTAGGTGAGTGTGCGATAGTGATGGACCTTAGGGTTAGGGTTTGGGTTAAGGTAAGTGGGTAGATAGTAGTGTATGTTTAGTTTAGTGTAGCGTTAGATGTAGGAATTTAAGTGTATGTATGTGGTTGCTGTTTGTTTGATGTGCTTGTGTTGTGTGTATGTGTTTCGGAGCAGCAAATTTTTTCATTGGGAAAAAATTTGCTGTTCTGAATGTTCGATATTTTCATGTTTAGATGTTATGGGGCCGATGAAATAGCGTTCGCTATTTTCATTTTTCGATAATGTGATATAAATGCAGGTATAACTGTATTACATATCTGCAGTAAGGTATGATTGTATTACATGTCAGCACAATAAGGTATGATTGTATTACATGTCAGTACAGTAAGGTATAACTGTATTACATGTCAGTGCATTAAGGTAAAACTGTATTACATGTCAGCACAGTAAGGTATAACTGTATTACATGTCAGTGTAGTAAGATATGATTGTATTACATGTAAGTGCAGTAAGGTATAACTGCATTACATGTCAGTGCAGTAAGATATAAGTGTCATTGCAGTAAGGTATGATTGTATTATATGTCAGTGCAGTAAGGTAAAACTGTATAACATGTCAGCACAGTAAGGTATATAATTGTAATACATGTCAGGGCAGTAAGGTATAACTGTATTACATGTCAGTGCAGTAAGGTATGATTGTATTACATGTCAGTGCAGTAAGGTATAACTGTATTACATGTCAGTGCAGTATGGTATATAATTGTATTTCATGTCAGTGCAGTATGGTATAACTGCATTACATGTCAGTGCAGTAAGGTATTATTGTATTACATGTCAGTGCAGTAAGGTATAGCTGTATTACCTGTCAGTGCAGTATGGTATATAATTGTATTACATGTCAGGGCAGTAAGGTATAACTGTATTACATGCCAGTGCAGTAAGATATGATTGTATTACATATCAGTGCAGTATGGTATATAAGTGTATTACATGTCAGTGCAGTAAGGTTTAAATGTATTACAACCAAGTGTGCAAAGTTTCAATAATATAACATATAATGTGACTTTTCTACATTCAACATGTTGTGACTACCATGTAAACACATTTTTTGTAATTAAGAAATATCTGTTTTTTTTTATAAAGTCCAGTAAATGCATACATATTTAAATAATTACTTTGTCAATATTTCATGTGAGCAAAATATATTTTCTTGGAAGAGCAACTGCTTTACAAGTTATAGTCAGTGAAAAGAAACTGTTTACATGGTGCATTATCAGATGTGGTACTTGTTGGTTACGAAATACTGACTTATGTGTTATGTATTTCCTCTTTGTTTTAAGCATGTCAGAAGTTTTTTACCTGATTAAACCTAACCATAATCTTCTAATCCTCATTCCTAGGTCCTCCAGATTTGACAGAGCTGTTCTCCTTCAAGCTTCCATTGATGAAGGCCATTCATATCACCTACATGACAGAGCATGACAGCATTTCTACAGATTGCATGTTTTGTAAAATATAAATAGAACTTAGGAAAAACACATTCCCTTAGTACGGAACAGACCCTTACCTTTGGTAAACTTTGCTAAACGTGTATTTGATAACTTGCTCTTGGTGGAAAACAAAGGGAGCTTCAAACAGTATTTCTAGGAAGAGCATAAAAGCAAGAAAGTAGCATGCATGCTTAAAATCCATTTTTAGGAAAGTAGAACAAACAGGAAATGACCATTTCGGTGTGACATATGAGAAGACATATGTTTTTCTGCACACATAATCCTGAGTATGAAATATTGGTTGTACTACCTGAATTTATGCAGTGGCAGGTGGGGAATATTTCTAGAAGTAATGCAGTACACATGTAGCACGTTACAGCGCTTGGCAAGAAACATAAGTAGGACTATAGGCATATACATAGTTTATGTAATCATAACATTCAAAGTGCTTTAGATTGTAAAAAAAAAACAAACACAAAAGCAGTAAGCTAGCATGTCTGTACAATGCTGAGCTCATCACAGAAATATAGGTACACAGGTACCTAAGTTCATAGGCACACAGGTACATAAGTTAATACATATGTGAGAAAGATATTTCTGTGTTGAGACTCATACACCAGCAAGAAAAATAGACTCCATGATGTTATTTTCAAATTTCCAGTCTCCTATGGAGGTATCAGTAGTCTTTATGTCTTTAT
Organism: Protopterus annectens; assembly: GCF_019279795.1. Classification (NCBI taxonomy): domain Eukaryota; kingdom Metazoa; phylum Chordata; order Ceratodontiformes; family Protopteridae; genus Protopterus; species Protopterus annectens. The sequence goes on along the minus strand of NC_056747.1, from coordinate 55,129,591 downwards.
ATTACTTGTGTAACATATTTGCATTTTGCTTTTGGTCTTAACTACAGGGGAATTACAAGTTTTAAATCATCATGCTTTATTTTCTGCTGATGCATGTATATTTCCAAAAATAAGAGAGTTCTAAGTACAAAAAGCTGGATTATATTCAACAAATGGGCAAATAATGGTTTTATATAGGATTGTAATTGCTGAAAGATCCCTTACCAGCCATGAATTTTAACATTAAGACCATTCACTTCATTGCCTTTTTAAGAGCATGCTTAACATTGTGTATGAAGGACAGCCTATTATTTATTATTGCACTCGGGTCCTTTATAAGGCACATCCATTAAATAGTGTCATTACACAGTAATATGCAGCACAAAATATTAGAATGACATATTACCATTGCCTGACATGGAATAGAGTTAATCAAGGTAATGGTTTAGGTGGAGGGTGTAACAATACTTCTAATATTTGCATGATCTGTATGTTTGGATACCTAAGACATGCAATTGATAGGAAAAATAAAAATATATTAAATATGACTGCTTCAAGAACTGATCCTTGAAGACCCCCTCAGCAGTAGAATCAGTAGTTGGCACTGTCCCCTAGGATGCCCTTAAGATTCACACTGTCCCCTGCTCACTTGGAGAATACCCCGGGAGGAACGAAGAGCAGATCAACCCAGCAATGGATGGGGGCAGCAGGGTGGCTAGAAAGAATGAAACAGAAGATGGGGGAAAGAACTAATCTTTGAGAGATGCCCTCATCCTCATGTTTACTTAGTCAAAAGTTTTACCAAGTACTGTAACTGTCCGAGTTCTACCATCTGGCCAAGTGCTTAACCACCTTATGATGTAAGGGTTCACGCACAGAGATGTTAGACTGTGAATGATTCCATGACTGAGTAAAGTATCAAATGCTTTTGGCAATGTCTAGTTATATGGCACGGAGAAACAGCCCATACTCATAGGTAGAGATGACTAACAGAAAAGTTAACCAAACTCATAAAGGTAGAACAACCTTCCATAAAACTATTCTGCACAGTGTCAGTGTCTAGGGAGCAATTACAGACTTTCATCAAACATTTCATAAAACATTATTTGTTATATTTGTTATGTATGGATGTTTGACTTACTGGATGAGAGTTATATAAAAAAGTACAGTCCCACTGGATTGCTTTCATAAAAAAGGAATAGTTTCATTCCTAAATAAAGTATTATGGAGTTCAACAACTGTGTCATCTAATATATCGCTAAGCCTGTATTTTAGGTTATCAGGCAAAAAGCCCAGAAGCATACTCCCAGCCAGTTTGTCTTTACAATGTGCAGAGTTCATGATGTTTTTGTTAATGTTTGGGCAACAACAGCAAACTATCTCACAACATACTGGTAGTTTAAACAGGTCTTGCTGACAGAGTTACATTTCTGCTAACAAGAACTGTTCAGAACATATAGTATTCCCATAGCAACTGCATATGTGTGTGTATGTGCGTACAAATGAGTGGCTGTTTGCGCACGTATACATTTGTGCTTCTGTGTGTGTGTGTGTGTGTGTGTGTGTGTGTGTGTGTGTGTGTGTGTGTGTGTGTGTGTGTGTGTGCTTTGAATGCCCTCGCAATCTTTCAGCCTGAAAATACATTACATTTATGTAGCACATGGAGTGGGGTGTGCAAATGTGTGTGTGTTTGTGTGTGTGTGTGTGTGTTTGTGTGTGTGTGTGTGTGTGTGTGTGTGTGTGTGTGCATGTGTGCATGTGTGTGCTTTGAATGCCCTAGTGATTTTTCATCCTAAAAATACATTACATCTATGTAGCACATGGAATGCAGTGTGTGTGTGTGTGTGTGTGTGTGTGTGTGTGTGTGTGTGTGTGTGTGTGTGTGTGTGTGTGTGTGTGTGTGTGTGTGTGTGTGTGTGTGTGTGTGTGTGTGTGTGTGTGTGTGTGTGTGTGTGTTTGTGCTTTGAATGCCCTAGCGATCTTTCAGCCTGAAAATACATTACAGTTATATAGTGCATAAAGTGTGGTGTGTGTGTGTGTGTGTGTGTGTGTGTGTGTGTGTGTGTGTGTGTGTGTGTGTGTGCGTGTGTGTGTGTGTGTCTGTGTGCATGTGTCTTTGTGTGTGTGTGTGTGTGTGTGTACTTTGAATGCATGCATGGAGTGCAGTGTGTGTGTGTGTGTGTGTGTGTGTGTGTGTGTGTGTGTGTGTGTGTGTGTGTGTGTGTGTGTGTGTGTGTGTGTGTGTGCTTTGAATGCCCAAGCAATCTTTCAGCCTGAAAATACATTACATTTATGTAGCACATGGAGTGCAGTGTGTGTGTTTGTGTGTGTGTGTGTGTGTGTGTGTGTGTGTGTGTGTGTGTGTGTGTGTGTGTGTGTGTGTGTGTGTGTGTGTGTGTGTGTGTGTGTTTACTTTGAATGCCCTTATGATCTTTTAGCCTGAAAATACATTACATTTATTTAGTGCATGGAGTGCAGTGTGTGTGTGTGTGTGTGTGTGTGTGTGTGTGTGTGTGTGTGTGTGTGTGTGTGTGTGTGCATGTGTGTGTGTTTGTGTATCTGCTTGGAGTGCCCTAGTGATCTTTCAGCTTGAAAATATATTATATTTATGTAGTGCATGGAGTGAGGTGATTATGCTCTGATATTCTGAAAAAGACAAGCCAGTTAAGTACCAGAGTGGCACATGACCTGACCTTAACAAATGTTAAACACCCGCTGCTTAAGGTTTTAAAGTCGGGTCTAGTGCTAGGCTTTAAAATCTGCCTGTAATGACCAGCAAATGACAGCAGCAGAATAAAAGATTTGTTTCAGCAATAATCATTAAGCAATAATCTGCAAAAATCTAAACAGTCTAGAGGCATGAAAGATAAGTGTAAATGTAATGGACTGCATTACTCTGAAAGATAAGTGTAAATGTAATGGACTGCATTACTCTGAAAGATAAGTGTAAATGCAATGGACTGCATTACTCTGCCTTTCCGACAGCATCCAATAATTGTTTTTTTTCCTGTAACTAGTAGTGCCATGCATTAAAAAGAACTATTACTGGGTCACTGATCATAACCTTGAATTATGCGTTCTCTCTATGGATACCAAGAAATTCACCTTGAGAGCTTGGCATACATGTCTCGAACATATAATAAACAGGTTATGATCGGTGACCCAGTCATAGTCTTCTATGTTATCAGTTATCTTTGAGGAAAGACACTATCTAGGTGTTTCTGGTTACAATGTTCAAAGTAACAAAATTATTTTTACAGCTAACAAATTAAACCTTCTGATATATAAATGCTGCATTCTCCATCTGTATAAGAAAATGTGGTGAAAAAATATTTTTATATGTGAACAGGCAATTGTCCTGCCATAATATGAGCTAGGAAATAAAAACTGCACTGAAACTATGGTACGTACAGAATACATACCACTTGCTGTATGAATGAGGTTGCTTTAATTTTAAATGACAGCCCTGTGCATGTCTAAAAAATATTCATTTGGTATTATGGTACAGACTAGTATAGACACAGAACAGGAAGCTATTCATTACTCCATCATGTTTTTATTTAAATTCTGTTCCTGTTTTCATTCTTTGTTCACTTCTGTGCATACCTATCAACCTGTTAGAACAAGAAATCTGGACAAAACCATAAATAAAAGTGGGACAAAGGACCAAACATAGGGACAATTTTTAAATATTGCTCTTACAAACTTATAAAGTTAATAGAATAACATGCTTTGCATTAACTTGAATTTTCTGAAGGAAATGAAGTCTGAAACTCAAATGTCTGACCTTATTTTCAAACTTCAATCTATTAATGATTTACCACTAATTTTCCAGAAAACCACAATTTTATGAAAAACGGATCAAAGATATGAGACCAAAATCTTGACATTCTGCAAAAATCTCTACAGTTGAGAGGTATGGCTATGTTCTTCCTCTGAACATAGTGGTGATCTGTGTCATTACATCTCAATAGTCTAAATAGATGATTGTTTTCTAATTTGACAGACTTATTGTAATACAAACATTTAAACACATGCTGAAACAAAGGCTACAAAGTCCAGAGCCAAAATCGGGGCAACACGGCATAGAAGATTAGATGACTGTTCATAGAGCCAGCAAAGTTAAACTTCACCGCTTAGCCAAGGGTTTCAGCACAGACAGCACAGGGCTTACTGCATAGATTTGCATGTACCACAACTTTTCCAGTACTTGCGGAAACAAACTAAACATTTATTCACATTTAGATTTAAACTTCCAGTAACTGTTCCTGAAGTAGACTCAGTTATTTTTTACAAGAGTGCTGCCAAGCAAAGAAGCTGACAGCACTTAATGGTTTCCCATAATCAATAAACAGCATTACCAGTTCTGTCTTCCATGCTATGAGTTTGTAAATTGAGCTCAAAATATGATGTAAACTCAAGGGTAATAATAATGTTTTACTGTCACTAAACTCTGATTAGAAAAAAAACCTGTCCTAAAAAGTGCAAGAAAGTGTTTACTTGCATTTTCTATGAAGTGGGAAAATCATCAGTTTCAAGCATTTGCTCATTAAAATCCTTGTTCAGAACAGACAGTTGTGGTTGAAGGTACACTAGTTATGATGACAATAACTGCATGTCTTGAGGGCATTTAATATTCAGGAAAAAGCATATTACAGTAAAAAAAAATTTCAGAAAAGCAAATGCAAATGTATATTTCAAAACTAACTTCAAATGTTTCACATAACTAAGTTAAGATAATGTGTGTTACCCCATTTTCAACAGAAGTTCCATTAATGTTGAACAGATCTTTTAAATTCACCTTTATCAAATAAGAGCAGTAAATTAATAATGACCAAATGCTATTCAGTAAGGGCACCATTTTGAAAAGTACTCCTGTGTAAACAGTACCAAAGGAACATAAGGTATATGTGACTGTCAACAGCGAACTAGTTTTCCCCAACTGTACACCTTAATTTGTGGTTACGCTGGGAATATGCATTAGTTACTAAAGAAGCAGGTTGTAATAAATCAACAGAACAAGCTGGAGGGACAGGTTCTTAACCCAGAGACTGCCCATGCTATGGAATAGACTTCCCATACATATCAAGTGGAGCACCTCACTGACCCTCTTCAAGAGAAATATTGGAGTGGATGGGAAATAGAAACTTCATCCCAGGGATCACTCCAGTGGCTCTACTCAACAGAGGCACTGGGAACTAAGATTGACTGGAACGATGCTAGGGTAATCCTATGGACTTGGCTTGTAAAGGCTCCAGGGCCATTAGTCTAGTACACACCTATGAACCTATGAACATGTAACTTAGTCATAGTTCATAAAAGCTTTAAGTAATATGTAAATCATAAAAGCACACTTGCACTGAGTGAGTGACATAAGCATGGTGTGAGGCATTATGGGAAAGAACAGCAACAACGTGGATGGCAGCATCTTCCAAAATTGCCAAATAGCATGAGGCCACGGATAGGCAATCCTACTGAACCAGTCTGATCCATTTCTATGACAGGTAGACAGAGAAATGGACATAGGAAGTCCAGTAGATGCTCTCTGTCTGGACTTCATCAAGGCCTTCATCTCTATCCCATGCACATGTGCGATACTGACAGATAAACTGTGATGAAAAGAAATTAGTGGAATCAACAGAATATAATATTGAGAGGGCAGTTGTGCACAAAAAGGACAGAAGTCAAGGGTATAGGACTGGATTCAGATATAGGGCATGCACTATTCTGTTTTATGTATCACAGACAGCACTATGGAAAGAGAAAAGGGTCAGCCTGCATGTGGATAATGCAATCCAGGAAGAGAAATTAGAAAACAGAAATGACATAATAATGATGAATTGATGGAGGCTGGAAGCCTAAGCAGACAGATTTTAACAAAAAACATGAATGCAGATACATGTAGAATGTCTTGAAAATTGGGCATTGTAAGCAAAACCGAAGTGCAGTAGCTATAAAGTCTGGAAACAGAATTTGTGTAAAACAATATTGAGAGTTAGAATATTTACGAGTGCAGCTCAATTCACTCTGATGACATTTCAAATAATCTAAAATCATAACCACATTTTGTCGGTCCTAGTTTTGTTGTTGTCTGGTATGGCTTGTTGCTATACTTCAGTTGTAAAAGTGTCAGGGGTTTGTGTTGCTCGTAAATGTGTGTGTGTGTGTGTGTGTGTGTGTGTGTGTGTGTGTGTGTGTGTGTGTGTGTGTGTGTGTATGTGTGTGTGTGTTGACCTTGGAAATAGCTATTTCTGAATGTTTTACAGTGTGAATGGCATAAGGACATGTTGTTTATTGTAATAGTCCAATAAAAAAATGTAGCATAAATTGTTTATGAATAAGTTTACACTTTTGCCAAAGAATCAAGCCAAAAAATGCAGCAGAAAACTTTGCTGTGAATATGATAACTAGAATGTATAAGATAGTCAACATCTGTGAATGCATTTTTCTGTCTGCCTTACATTTTTCTGATGGTATTATTCTCCCCTTCAGCAGAATACATTTCCCTTACTCAGTGAGCCCTTTCTTGAACTGTATTTACATTCCTCATCTAAACCAATGCAGAATATAGTGGTATATTGTGTTCATAGCTGCATAGAGACATACTAGGCTATTAAACTGTGAGGATTTTAAGAAGCCCAGTCTTACATTCCCAGGGTAGTGTTAAGTGCTTATATTTTGTGCACAGATATCCCAGAGATGGGCAGAAGAGAGGATACGTTGAGATATTTACTTGTTGCTATGGTTTCCCATCCATTTGTCCAAATTACATTTGAACAGAGAGAGGTGTGCTTTGCTTTATGTTAATGTGGATGGTGTCACTGTAGCCATTAGAGTAGAAACATGTCAAGACTGTTCAATATATCACTTCACTCCATGTGTGTTTGCGTGTGTCTGTGTGTGTTACCATACACATGCCACACATAATGTGTGAAAATATGTATGCATTTATCTGAGTGTATAAATACTCACACTTGCATATGAAGAGGCCAGCACATTTACTTCAGCAGTCTGTATAGGAATGTGTAAGATACTAGTTAGGTAATCTGCATGGCTTGTTCATGTAATGAACAGCTCAAACTGACCCATATAAAAAAACCTACCTCTTTCACATTGAGGTCCAGTAAATCCATAGACACAAGCACAACGGTTAGGCCCAATACATCGACCTCCATTCTGGCAGCCACTTTCACAAACAGCTGTTCATAAGAGAAAATAAATATTAAAAAGTCTCTTGAAACAGAAGTATAAAATTCATGTAATTATCACAGCATCAGTCATTCAGGTTCGATAGTTACTGCTATGTCACACACAGAAAAGCAGTTTGGAGTATTAATCAAATACTGCATTTTCTGACATCAATTAATCTTTCAGTAGTAAGTTGGGGGTTTATTTTGCTTACCACCACAACTCAGAAAGAGTATTAAAAGTTTCAAATTATACTTTATTTCAGAAAAATACATTAAACAAACACGTTCAATATAGCATCAAAGAAACCATAAAACTGATGGGTTTGTTACAACATTGGCTGCGTAAGTTTTTGTTTAATGTTTTTATACAGAAGTATAGTTAAAACATTTTTTTTCTTGTCATAAATTGATTTTTGGCACATGTACCCAAGAAGTCATTACTAATGATATACTGTTCCTTACAAATGTAGAATGGGATACAAGAAAGAAAAAAATTACATTGTGGAATGGCATAAGCAATCCAGAGTACCCTAGGCACCATATAAAACATCTTGAAAGTAAAGTGATTTTTGGAGAGAAAAAGAAAGACAAATTAAACAAAAATGCTGACTGTCATCTTGCTTAGACATATGAACATGACTACAGCGGAAGCAGCATTTTTCATTATGGGATGGCTACTTAGTTCGACTGTGAGTTGTTAAATTAGCTTTTGGTATTTGCTGACATTTCTGAATTTTGTTTCTTGGACATGTCAGGAAACTGGAAGATATTACCACAATATTTACCCAATCAGGAAATAACTAAACAAAATAAAGATTTACCATTCACAGAAAGCTGTCTAGTGAAATGCAATTTCCAATCTTCATGACCCCAACTCACTGAAGAAACAGCCACTAAAGGATTTTTTGTATTTATTTTTTTTTATTTTTTTATCTTTTGTTAACCAGGTTAGTCTCAGTAGGCTAGTAGCATCTTTTCACAGGAGATACAAGGTGGTATTTCTATTATTAGAGGGATTTCCACTATACTTTTCAATAGATGCCATGAGATCTTTTACGCTCACCACCAACTCAGGTAGATGGAGCCTAGGTTTAATGTCTCTTCCAAAGGAAAACACACTCAAGAGTGCATCACCCCCCACTTACACTGCACTGCATTCTCAGCAATCAGTCAACCTGGTGTGGGAATAGAACTCATAGCCTTCTGCACTAAAAGAAGTGTGCTACCTGTTGTACCAATGCCACTTTTGGTAAAGCTTTTATCATCCTTTGTAGAGTGCTTCTCTTTTTCCCATGGACTTATGGATTTATAATATTTAATTATGGGGGGTCACAGGTGCAAAATGTGTTTTTCATGTTGTTATCCTTAGGTTTGGTGCGTGTATATTTCAAAAAGTTTATATCAATGAGTTTGATGTGAGCTACTTTCTTCTAGGGGATCATGCAATACTGACAGCATCAGAATTTTTTTCATTATCAGAAATTTTATGGGAATCTGCTTAGAAATGCTGATTTTTAAGGACAAAGAAAGTCTGCTGAGTAATTGATTAAAAAACTTTTTTAAAATTAAAACAATTTAGGGAAACAATAAACAACTTGTAATCCACATACATTCCATAGAAGTGGAAGATCCCTCTCTGTTATGTCAAAGGTAGGGTTTGGGGCAGTTCAGTGGGTGAAAGTTAGATACTGCGAAACAAAAATTGTCAAGGTGTTTGAGTTCCTGGAAATAACAGCTCTGCTGTTCCTGTAGGTAAAGCACTCAAACTAAGATCAGAGAGCATGTCTTTTTGTATAAGCCGAGTAACTTGAATGTACCCCATCACACCTTTACCACTTTGGAACATACAGACTTCTGAAACCATGCAGTAATGAACTGTCACATTTGAGTCAGATTAGATGCATGCAATGATTTTACAGTGGCATTCTGCACTGCACTGCACTGCATCAATATGAGGAAAGGATAGTTGCCAAAATAATAAGACTACAAAACAAGTTTTAGAAAAAAAATTTCAGCCAAACTACAAACAGGCCTTAATGCCAGATCTCAAAACTTGATTTAAACTTTTGTACCTGTGTACAGAAACATAATTAGTAACTTTAACAACTGTCTGGTCCATTCATGGTTTAGAAAGGGCTATGTGGACATCCCATTTGGCTCTCAAATATCTAATCTGATAAATCACAAACATAAAATAAGATGAAGAGCATTGAAATGCTTTATCTATTATGTCACAAAAATACAGATATCATCTAAGTTTCAGGTTACTGCATGCATAACTAAGAGATGAACTTCTTCTGTGTATATCAGAAGTAGAATATGTTATGCTGCATGTAAGAATTCAGGCTCAGATGGTGGACTACTGTAAAAAGTGATAGTTCTTAGCAGCTCAAATGCATGGATTCTTTGTGTGTGTGTGTTGGGGGGTATAGCAATTCCTATCAGAAAGTAAGATTCAGAGGATGGATGCTGAGGGCCTCTTTGATGGTGAACTGACATCTGCACAGATTGCTTAAGGTCCTTGGTTCAAGCCCCACTTATGGGTCTATAGTTTCCTTTCATATTTATTAAATTAAATAATGCCTTTATAGGGGCTTTCAGCTGTATCTCTGTGTATGTTCATGTGTGTGTATGCAATTAAACCTTAGAAAAAAGTCATTTCACCATATCATTTATTGCTTATTATTTGTGTGCAACATGTTAGAATAAGTAATTAAATATTGTTATGAGATGTTTATCAATACTTACGTTGCCCACAGTGTGTTCCAGTATATCCTTTCTGGCAAACACAAGAGTCTTCATTGCACCGTCCCCCATTCATACATCTCACATTGCAGGATTGAGCTGAAAGAAATAAAACAGTGGAGGTTATTAGAGGAACAGTGACTGCTACCATAAAACTTAAACAGAGAGATACGTGTTAAAATCATTTGGGGAACCATAAAAAAACTGTAAATTACATAACTTTTGGTTAAGTAAGCAGTTTATCAAGCTTTCTTTATTTCTTTAAATGCAAAAACGGGATCCAAATAGTTCTGCTAGGAAGAATAAAATGGTGAAGGTCTGCATTAGACATTATAGGAAAAGAGATTACAATAATGTGTCGTGTATACTCTCGGGGACAGAAATGACAAAAAATGTTAAATGTACATCTGAAGGGATTCACTGGAGTCCAGAAGAAATGTGCAATAATAAGAGACTGTGTGAAGACAAATAATGCATAGCTCAGGAGTGATGGGAACTGACTTTATTGGAGTCTGTAAGACTAAATAACCCTGACAAAACTCACAAATGTGTAGAAAGAATGTGAAGCACTTGCAGTGGGTGTGGGAAGAAGAAGACTGCAGGGTAATTATGTACAATGTAGAGGCCGTCTAACTGGGACAGAAATGGAGAGAGACGAGGTAGGAAGTGTGGACCTCATCTATCATCATCACATGAATTTCTAATTAGGGGGGCAGGGGTTACATATTTCAAACACTCACAATTACTCTGCATTCACTGTGTTGTTACTATTCCACATTATATGAAATGACAATATTTTTCTTCCAAATGTTCTGCTAGGTTTTGGCTGAAATACTTTTAAGCACTTCATGTTGTATATAAGCACAACTGAAATGTATAATAATGCATTGTAATGCATACCCTAAATAAATATAAATCATCCTGTCACTGTGAAAATAATACATATGAAAGTACTGATTTATGACTCCAAAAAGTAAGAACACAATATTCTATAAAGAGATTCAAACTGTCAAAATGTCAAGGAATATACAGGAAAAATATTGCTTCTAAGTAATTTGAAAGGGATGATATAAGCTCTGGTATAAGCTCCAAGTTCCATTAAACTATAACTTCAAAAAATATATTCAGTTAACAACATTAAACAGGGTATTTTCAAAAATTGCTTATGCTACCTTGAACATACTTCCTACAATAAAAATACAATTGAGAGAATTTTTCAACCTTTCATTTACAATTTATCCAAAACATAAATACCCCCTATCAGTGTAGCTATTAGAAAAGTAACAGCATTTTTTTGTTAGCAACTTAACTATACCTTGGAAGGTCTCACCTAACCATTACTGATGTAGGTATTTATATTTCTAGCAGTCTATTGTTTCTGGCATTGTCATTTTACAGCAAGAGTTCCTGATTCATTTCTTGGCTAGGGTTTCATTTGTGCAGTCTGCATGTCCTCACTGTGTTTGACTGGGTTTTCTGCAGGTGCTCTGGTTTATGCCCACATTACCAAGATATGTAGGAGGACTTGTAAATTGTCTGTAGTTGTGCAGAAAGGCCGGACAATCTACTTTCATCCCTGCCTTGCCTAGTACGTTCAGTGCTGTAGGAATGGGTGTATATTTATGCATGTGCTGTAGGAATGTGTCTAGATTCATTTAAGTGCTGTAGGAATGGGTGTAGATTCATGGTATGTGCAGTAGGAATGAATTTATATTTATGTATGTGCTGTAGGAATGGGTGTAAATTCATGGTACGTGCTGTAGGAATGGGTATATATTTGTGGTACATGCATTAGGAATGGGTGTAGATTCACAGTACGTGCACTAGGCATGGGTGTAGATTCATGGTACTTGCAGTAGGAATGGTTGTAGATTTGTGGTATATGTAGAAGGAATGGCTGTAGATTCATGGTGCATCCCCATAAGAATGGTGGTAGATATATGGTACACGCAGCAGGAATGGATATAGATTGTGGTACATCAGTAGGAGTGGGAGTAGATTCATGATGCATGCCATAGGAATGGGGTACATATGTGGTACATGCAACAGGAATGGGTACAGATTTGTGGTACATGTAGTAGGAGTGCGTGTAGGTTCATGATGCATGTCACAAGAATGGGGTAGATATGTGGTACACACAATAGGAATGGGCATAGATTTGTGGTAAATATAGTAGGAATGGGTGTAGATTCATGGTACGTTCACTAGGCATGGTTGTAGATTCTTGGTACATGCAGTTGGAATGGGTGTAGATTTGTGTTACATGTAGTAGGAGTGGGTGTAGGCTCATGGTACATGCAGTAGGAATGGGTGTAGGTTTATGGTACATGCAGTAGGAATGGGTGTAGGTTCATGGTACATGTAGTTGGAATGGGTGTAGGTTCATGGAACATGCAGTACGAATGGGTGTAGGTTCATGGTACATGCAGTAGGAATTGGGTGTAGGTTCATGGTACATTTAGTAGAAATGGGTGTAGGTTCATGGTACATGCAGTAGGAATGGGTGTAGGGATCATGGTACGTGCAGTAGGAATGGGTGTAGGTGCATGGTACATGCAGTAGGAATGGGTGTAGGCTCATGGTACATGCAGTTGAAATGGGTGTAGGTTCATAGTACATCATTAGGAATGGGTGTAGGTTCATGGTACATGCAGTTGGAATGGGTGTAGATTCATGGTACATGCAGTAGGAATGGGTGTAGGTTCATGGTACATGCAGTAGGGGTGGGTGTAGGGTCATGGTACATGCAGTAGGAATGGTTGTAGGTGCATGGTACATGCAGTAGGAATGGGTGTAGGTTCATGGTACATGCAGTTGGAATGGGTGTAGGTTAATGACACATGCAATAGGAATGGGTGTAAGCTCATGATACATGAAGTAGGAATGGGTGTAGGTTCATGGTACATGCAGTTGGAATGGGTGTAGGCTCATGGTACATGCAGTTGGAATTGGTGTAAGCTTATGGTACATGCAGTAGGAATGGGTGTAGGTTCATGGTACATGCAGTAGGAATGGGTGTAGGTTCATGGTACATGCAGTAGGAATGGGTGTAGGTTCATGGTACATGCAGTAGGAATGGGTGTAGGTTCATGGTACATGCAGTTGGAATGGGTGTAGACTCATGGTACATGCAGTAGGAATGGGTGTAGGTTCATGGTACATGCAGTTGGAATGGGTGTAGGCTCATGGTACATGCAGTAGGAATGGGTGTAGGTTCATGGTACATGCAGTAGGAATGGGTGTAGGGTCATGGTATATGCAGCAGGAATGGGTGTAGGCTTATGGTACATGCAATAGAAATGGGTGTATGCTCATTGTACATGCAGTTGGAACTGGTGTAGAATCATGGTACATGCAGTTGGAATGGGTGTAGGCTCATGGTACATGCAGTAGGAATGGGTGTAGGTTCATGGTACATGCAGTTGGAATGGGTGTAGGCTCATGGTACATGCAGTAGGAATGGGTGTAGGCTTACATGGAGTAGGAATTGGTGTAGGTTCATGGTACATGCAGTAGGAGTGGGTGTAGGTTCATGGTACATGCAGTAGGAATGGGTGTAGGTTTATGGTACATGCAGTAGGAATGGGTGTAGGTTCATGGTACATGCAGTTGGAATGGGTGTAGGCTCATGGTACATGCAGTAGGAATGGGTGTAGGTTCATGGTACATGCAGTTGGAATGGGTGTAGGTTCATGGTACATGCAGTAGGAATGGGTGTAGGTTCATGGTACATGCAGTAGGAATGGGTGTAGGTTCATGGTACATGCAGTAGGAGTGGGTGTAGGCTCATGGTACATGCAGTACGAATGGGTGTAGGTTCATGGTACATGCAGTAGGAGTGGGTGTAGGCTCATGGTACATGCAGTAGGAATGGGTGTAGGCTCATGGTACATGCAGTAGGAATGGGTGTAGGTTCATGGTACGTGCAGTAGGAATGGGTGTAGGTTCATGGTACATGCAGTATGAATGGGTGTAGGTTCATGGTACATGCAGTTGGAGTGGGTGTAGGTTCATGGTACATGCAGTATGAATGGGTGTAGGTTCATGGTACATGCAGTAGGAGTGGGTGTAGGCTCATGGTAAATGCAGTAGGAATGGGTGTAGGTTCATGGTATATGCAATAGTATTTATTCATTTTTTTTCCTTCTCTATTTGCTCCACACAGAAAGCTTTAAGGATCAATCCTTTCAGGTGTCGGAACGTTGTGCTGTCATTCTGAAAGAATGCATGAGCTCACTCCTTCTGTCACTACAGTAGTCCTAGCAGCTGTGCATGGATGTTACTCATATGAGACAATATTCCCTTAAAATTTCAAACTTATTCCTCCGAATTTCCCACTTCCACAACATCTGTTTATGACACACAATACACAGAAAAAAATAGAGTTATGTCTACAGAAGAAAGAAATTCCTGAGTTACTATGCAATTTTCACATGTGAATTTATAAGTTGGAACTCCTTTCTGCAAAATAGGGATATAAAAGCATCTAAACAAAGTATGTAAACCTAAGTCTGTCACAAAAGTGATGGAACCTTACATCAGCTGATGATAGTATAACAGTTATTGTCTGTCATACCCATAACTTTGCATTTCAGCCATTTTTTGCTTTTGATTTGTTATGCATTATAATTGGATCTTTAATACAGACCAGTTTAAAATGAAGTCTTGTTTTGCCATACAGTACAAATAAACTTAGCATCCTGTGCAAACAACACCTGCCTCAGAAATTCCCACTATCTGCAGTGCTTGCAATTGGTATACAAATGAGAAAAGGACCAGCAAAAGTTTTTTTGCTTTAACTTTTACTGAAAATTGAATGCATCTCACACTGCAAGACAAAGAAAAGAAAGATACAGCAGCTGCAAGCGAAGCAGCGCACTAGAGGTAAATAAACCTGTGAGGAGATGGTTGGGCTAAACGCATGTGAAACTGCTGTGGAAAAAAGCACTGTTGAATTACTTGTGTGAATATGAGCCCAATGCAAATTAAAAACACAGGGAATCTGACTGAAATCTCACAGGAGACACATTTAAGTTAATTTAATTAGCACTTCAGGCTTTTACAATTTTTCAAACTGTTGAAGGTTTATGTAGTTGCAGCATTCTTCATTCTTGTCAAACAGACAGATGGAAATAAAAATGTTTTATAGTTTGTTATATGCAGAACTTGTAGTGGAATGTTAAGAGTTTCCCACTTCACATTGCTAGCCACGTAGTGCTTCTCAGGACTGGGTCATAGATTAACATTAGAAGACAGATTAGAGGTAACAAGATCTCAGAAACTACCACTTCTGTGGGGAGATGTTCTTCACCATCTCCATAATCATAACCCACCCCTTTTCCAGTTTTCTACATGAGGTCGGGGTGTAGTGCCAACTGTTGCCATTTCTCTCTCTCAGTGTCACTCTCCTACCTTCTTCAGCACTTGTGTCTGAATGTCGCAGGTCTTCTCTCACACATTCAGTCCACCTCTTTGCTAAATGCCTTGTTGCCTCTTGTCCTCTTCCTGTCTCTCCCAAATCTACTTCCCCAGATTTTCTTCTGCTTTTCTATACATGTGCCTAAACCACTATAACCTGTTCTCTTTGACCTTTTCTGCAAATGGAGCTACTTTAGCTTCTGCTCTTATGTCCTCGTTTCTTCATCTGTCCCAAAGTTTGCGACCCATCTCAGGCTTTTTTCCATCACCTGCAGATTCTGCCATTGTTCTGCCTTTTCTGCCCAGGGTTCAATACCATACAGCACTATCAGTCACACCACTGTTTCATACATCTTACTTCTCAGCTTCATTGGCGTCCTTCTGTCAGACACTACTCCTGACATATAGTGCTAGTTGGCTGCAGCCCCTTTAAATCTAGCTTTAACCTCCTCATTCAGACTTCCCTTCTCATCAGCAACCCCTCCCAGATTCTTAAAGCTGTTAACATGCTCCATTATTTTCCCTTCTGTCTCAATTCTCAGCTTCTTCTGATTCCCTCATTCAATGTCATTGCATCTGTCTTTACCTTTACTCAGTTTCATCCCATGTGCCTTCAGTTTTGCATTCCATTCCCCTATCCTTTGCTGAAGTTCTGGCACAGAGTCTACCTATAATGCCACTTTGTCTGCATATAGCAACTTTGTTGATCTGTTCCCCCTGACCTGTTTGCTAATGTAGTCCACCACTATGAGCAGCACTAGACTCAGCACTGAACCCTGACGCACACCTACTACCACTGAGAATCCCATCTGTGAGACTGAACACTGGTTGAACTTGTGCCATGGGTTCTTGTACATAGCCTGGACTAATTCTAGCAATGTTTCTGGGACTTTGAACCACTGAAAGACTGCCCAAATAAGTTTTCTTAGGACCTTGTTAGATACTTTCTCCAAGTCTATGAATGCCCCATTGGACTCTTTTTCTCTTCTTTAGTTTCTTCACAAGTATCTGTCCCACTGCATACATTGAGTCAGTAGCACTGCATGCAGATCGGAACCCAAAATGCTCATCTCCCATCATACTCTGTGCATTCTGTGCATTTGTCTGTCACTGACCCTCTACAGAATTTTCATGCAGTGTGATGAGTCGGATACTTTTATATTGCCCATAGTTGTGAGTGTCTCCTTTGTTCTTGGAGCATTAGCACTAGAATGCTTATTCTCAAGTCATCTGGGATGCACCTTTTTGTCTGTACTGCTACGGGTACCTTCAGGAGCCATTTCTCTCCTTAATATCTTGATCATGTCTGCGGTGACCTCATCTGAGCCTGCTGCTTTCCTTAACTTCATTTTCAGTTAGTGCTGTTCTTGCTTCTTTTATGGTGGGCTCCTCCTCGTCTTTCATCATATGCTGTGTCTGGGGCAGTACAGCTTCTGTGGAGATCTCCTCATTCAGAAGCTGCTGGAAGTACTCCTTCTATCTGTCTTTGATGTCCTGTGGACTGGTGAGCAGGTTGTTGCTGGGATCCCTTATGTAGGATACCTGACTAGCTTCTTTGTCTTTCTGTCTTTGCCTTGCAATCTGATATAGTTTCTTTGTGCTATCTGCTGAGTCACTTCCAGAAGCTGCTGCAGTGCCTCTGATGTCTTGCTATTTGCCATTGCAGCTGCTCTCTTAGTCTCTTTGTTAGACACCCAGTATTCCTTCCTATCCGGCTCCATTTTTTCTATTTCCCACTTTTCCTGTGCTCTTTTTCTTCTTTTAATGACTTGCTGGACTTTTGCATTCCACCACCAGCTTTCCTTATGTACCTTATTTCCACACCTGACTCAGCCATGTATCTGTTCTGTAGTCTCTCTTATGATATAAGCATCTACATTTAGACCCTTAGTGTCAAAGGCCTTGGCCAGAAACAGGTTCACTGCACAAACTACATGGCTACTAATTACAGATTCAATGACTTTTTTCAAATCAGTTTACCTGTTTAAGAAGATATGATCCATCTTTTACCATACTGCTGTTATGGGGTCACACACTGGCTAATAAGAGCACATTCAACCTTCCCACCATTAGCATGGGTTCCTGGTGTAGGTCAGAGAAGGCCAGGTCCTCAATCCACTTATCACAACCAAATACTCATGCCCATTTGATGACATCGGTCAAAGCAAGTGAATCACACAGAGCCATTTTTTAAGCTGTCCAGTGACTAGCCCTGCCACAACATGTAGTTTGTGATCTGAGTTTTTCTGTGTTGTGGATACTGCACACCACAGTAGATGCCCAAAGGTGTTATTCTATACAACTCTTGCCCCTATAGTGAATCATCTAGAGTCTGTGTTGCTGCCCACAACTCTATCATTGAGTGACGTTGAGATGGAAACATGTTAGGATGGGGTAATATTCCTCCTTGGAACAGATGCAACATAAAGCATGCTGAAGAGTCTTAGACATATATGAAGGGCCAACACTCACTACTCCCATTGTATGCCAGTGCAATTATGTCCGCCATTATTTAAGTTCTTTATATGTATTTATGCTTGAGAGAAGCCATTGTACTAGGACTATAATGTAGCTGAAATGCAATCATGACAGTGAAGATGCTGTACTTTTTCTACCCATATTTCAGTAACTGTTACTACAATCTAGAATCTTCTGAACACCCAAGAGTGGGCAAAATACTTTATATAATTAGAGTTGCTGTTGTCTTCATCACTAAAGTTCTCCCCAGATTGTTGAAAGTCTTTCATTTGTTGCCCCTTATTTTTTGCTTTGTTCCATCATTTAAGATTCTTACACAAGAGGCTATATTTCTAACTTATTATAGCAAAAGCGTTACAGGAGCAGCTGAATAAAGTCGGCTTCCAGTATGTTAAATGATGTTGGCAGCCTAGTGTTCTTCTTTAAAAAGTCCGATCCAAAGGTTAACTTACTGTACAAGATATCAGAGGGAGGAAGGTAAAAGAAATACGTGTTACAAATGTGGGATCAGATTCTGAGATTCCTGACGTTGTAAATAAAGACAATGTGATTCCCAGAAAAAAAGCTAATTCCAAAATGTCTTGTTATACTTTCAAGCGCAGCTTCACCTCCTGCACCCTAACAATTCTGCTACTTATACATGCCGACTACAAGGTCACTCTGCCTTGACATGGGGGGGGGGTTCAGTTATTGCAATGTATGACTTGAATATAGTTCCCCACATTAATACTTAGTTCTGCCTTTCAAAAGATTGTGGTTATGGTTCTTGTAAATTCAACATTGTCTTCTATAAATGTCATCTAAGATATCTTCAAAAACAATCCTCATAATCTGCTTTATTTGACACAAATCACTCAGTTATAATGTTTCTGTCCTTCAATGTGCATGTTGTACATAAAATTTGTGATTTTAATAGTATGGTACTTATCAAATTTTACTATAACATCTAAGTCTAAATGAATATAAATACTAGATTCATGAGTCTTTTATGGAATGTATCCACCATTTGGAACTGTTGCCTGTATATTCGCTAGTATTATTGCGGTAACAGTATTTTTTGCCATTTAAAAATACATTGTAACTTTAGGTGTCTATTCTGTCCAACACATAATCCAAATGAAACAAATAAACAAATACAGGAATGGAATATTTGCTGAAAAACAAAATGTCTTCTCTTTGAGAAAAAAAAAAAAAAAAACAGCTGCAGGTGCAATAAGTATAAAATTAACCCAACATTCATATTCAGAACTGAGTTTTCTGGCATAGTCATTATAGAATGAGTGTGTCTTGTAACAGTGGGCAAAGAATAATACTGTGTATGAGAGCTTTTAGTCTGACACTCAGCTAAACTCATCCCTCTCCTGTGGCATGATGGGTAAGCAAAAACTACATTCCATGGCTAAACTCATCCCTCACCTGTGGCATGATGGGTAGGCAAAAACTACATTCCATGGCTAAACTCATCCCTCTCCTGTGGCATGATTGATAGGCAAAAACTACATTCCATGGCTAAACTCATCCCTCTCTTGTAGCAGAAACTGTATTCCACATCACCTTCTCATGTACGTGGATGTATAAGTCTTAACAGCTATTAGTGGTAGCAGAAATTCCATTCCACATCACCTTCTCATGTACTTGGATGCATAAGTCTTAACAGCTATTAGTGGTAGCAGAAACTCCATTCCACATCACCAAACAGTCATTAGACTGAGAAGTCTGAAATGTTTAAGAAATGGGAAGTTGACAATGTATATATAAACTTCTAGAACCAATATTCAGAGCAATAACCAACTGCAAATATAAGCAGTAATACAATCTATCTGTGCACAGCTATAAAATATACAGAACTTGAAATGTCACGTAACAGGATATGATTCTAATACATGTCAAAAAAGTCTTCCCGTCACATGATAAATTATAAGTTTATGACATATGGTCAGCCTTTGTCCTTTCTCTAACTCATTCAGTAACCACATCATGACAGCTGTGCATTTTTGAAGAAATGTAATAATACAGAGAGCTACAGTGGGAATATATAAAGAGGAGACAAGTGTCTGAGTCAAACATCTGAGTCAAACTACTTTTTCTTATAAGGCGTTAAGAGGCAAAGAGTATTACTCAAGAACTGCATACTAAGTAATTTTACATTTCACTGTTTTAGTTGTACGTGAAGTTTGTCTGAACACACTTTACTGAACAGATGCACTGCTTAATACTTTTGTCTGTTAAGTTAACTGAAAAACATGTCATTTTAGTACATTGCAGTCTGTGATCTCTGTCCAGTACTAAGCAATCATCAAGTAACCAACCAGTTGCATCGCATGCTCAGATTATTTTCAAAGCTGAGATAAAAAGAAATTCAAGCAAAGACTGTCATTATCACAAAGAAGAAGAGGAACATATTAGCACAGGAGCAAGAATGTTTAAATCACATCAAACATTTGGCACGTTAACACGACTAATGTGAAAAATATATTTTTATGTGATGTTACAAATAATTAATATTTCATGTACTGTTTTTATAGTAAACATTTGGGAGTAAAATTATATTTTTCTTGTTAGTATTTTTTCTCACTTGATCTCCTTGTCTGTATCATAGTCACAGTGAAAACCATATAGTCAGGCCATAAGAGTCGTACCTAGAAGATCATCCATACACACTGTGATGAGGAACAGTAGTTACAGCATTGGTGGGATCTAGTCAAGAGGCGTTAACAACTTTCTGTTTACCAAACACTGGATTATCATTTACTATGGAATCTCTGACATACACACCGTGTTAGCAAATTTTACTTAATATTGTATACAGCAAATGCTCACAAGACATTTAATACAATCACAAAAGGAGATAGGACTGGTGACATTAACATCAAGAGAAATGTGAAAATGTCCCATTATAGCACAGCAGAGGTAGAACACCACTATGAATGTACCAGCAGAAATAGTGTATTCATTCAGAGATCAAGGGATTAATATAGCCTTAAAACCCAGTGGTACCAGCAGAAACACTGTGTTCATTCAGAGATCAAGGGATTAGTATATCCTTAAAACCCAGTGGTACCAGCAGAAATACTGTGTTCATTCAGAGATCAAGGGATTAGTATATCCTTAAAACCCAGTGGTACCAGCAGAAACACTGTGTTCATTCAGAGATCAAGGGATTAGTATAGCCTTAAAACCCAGTGGTACCAGCAGAAACACTGTGTTCATTCAGAGATCAAGGGATTAATATATCCTTAAAACCCAGTGGTACCAGCAGAAACACTGTGTTCATTCAGAGATCAAGGGATTAGTATATCCTTAAAACCCAGTGGTACCAGCAGAAACACTGTGTTCAATCAGAGATCAAGGGATTAGTATATCCTTAAAACCCAGTGGTACCAGCAGAAACACTGTGTTCATTCAGAGATCAAGGGATTAATATAGCCTTAAAACCCAGTGGTACCAGCAGAAACACTGTGTTCATTCAGAGATCAAGGGATTAGTATATCCTTAAAACCCAGTGGTACCAGCAGAAACACTGTGTTCATTCAGAGATGAAGGGATTAGTATATCCTTAAAACCCAGTGGTACCAGCAGAAACACTGTGTTCATTCAGAGATCAAGGGATTAGTATATCCTTAAAACCCAGTGGTACCAGCAGAAACACTGTGTTCATTCAGAGATGAAGGGATTAATATAGCCTTAAAACCCAGTGGTACCAGCAGAAACACTGTGTTCATTCAGAGATCAAGGGATTAGTATATCCTTAAAACCCAGTGGTACCAGCAGAAACACTGTGTTCATTCAGAGATCAAGGGATTAGTATATCCTTAAAACCCAGTGGTACCAGCAGAAACACTGTGTTCATTCAGAGATCAAGGGATTAGTATATCCTTAAAACCCAGTGGTACCAGCAGAAACACTGTGTTCATTCAGAGATGAAGGGATTAGTATATCCTTAAAACCCAGTGGTACCAGCAGAAATACTGTGTTCATTCAGAGATCAAGGGATTAGTATATCCTTAAAACCCAGTGGTACCAGCAGAAACACTGTGTTCATTCAGAGATCAAGGGATTAGTATATCCTTAAAACCCAGTGGTACCAGCAGAAACACTGTGTTCATTCAGAGATGAAGGGATTAGTATATCCTTAAAACCCAGTGGTACCAGCAGAAACACTGTGTTCATTCAGAGATCAAGGGACTAGTATATCCTTAAAACCCAGTGGTACCAGCAGAAACACTGTGTTCATTCAGAGATCAAGGGATTAGTATATCCTTAAAACCCAGTGGTACCAGCAGAAATACTGTATTCATTCAGAGATGAAGGGATTAGTATATCCTTAAAACCCAGTGGTACCAGCAGAAACACTGTGTTCATTCAGAGATCAAGGGATTAATATATCCTTAAAACCCAGTGGTACCAGCAGAAACACTGTGTTCATTCAGAGATCAAGGGATTAGTATATCCTTAAAACCCAGTGGTACCAGCAGAAACACTGTGTTCATTCAGAGATGAAGGGATTAGTATATCCTTAAAACCCAGTGGTACCAGCAGAAACACTGTGTTCATTCAGAGATCAAGGGATTAGTATAGCCTTAAAACCCAGTGGTACTACCAGAAATACTGTATTCATTCAGAGATGAAGGGATTAGTATATCCTTAAAACCCAGTGGTAGCAGCAGAAACACTGTGTTCATTCAGAGATGAAGGGATTAGTATATCCTTAAAACCCAGTGGTACCAGCAGAAACACTGTGTTCATTCAGAGATCAAGGGATTAGTATATCCTTAAAACCCAGTGGTACCAGCAGAAATACTGTGTTCATTCAGAGATGAAGGGATTAGTATATCCTTAAAACCCAGTGGTACCAGCAGAAACACTGTGTTCATTCAGAGATCAAGGGATTAGTATATCCTTAAAACCCAGTGGTACCAGCAGAAACACTGTGTTCATTCAGAGATCAAGGGATTAGTATATCCTTAAAACCCAGTGGTACCAGCAGAAACACTGTGTTCATTCAGAGATGAAGGGATTAGTATATCCTTAAAACCCAGTGGTACCAGCAGAAACACTGTGTTCATTCAGAGATCAAGGGATTAGTATATCCTTAAAACCCAGTGGTACCAGCAGAAACACTGTGTTCATTCAGAGATCAAGGGATTAGTATATCCTTAAAACCCAGTGGTACTACCAGAAACACTGTGTTCATTCAGAGATGAAGGGATTAGTATATCCTTAAAACCCAGTGGTACCAGCAGAAACACTGTGTTCATTCAGAGATCAAGGGATTAGTATATCCTTAAAACCCAGTGGTACCAGCAGAAACACTGTGTTCATTCAGAGATCAAGGGATTAATATAGCCTTAAAACCCAGTGGTACCAGCAGAAACACTGTGTTCATTCAGAGATCAAGGGATTAGTATATCCTTAAAACCCAGTGGTACCAGCAGAAACACTGTGTTCATTCAGAGATGAAGGGATTAGTATATCCTTAAAACCCAGTGGTACCAGCAGAAACACTGTGTTCATTCAGAGATCAAGGGATTAATATATCCTTAAAACCCAGTGGTACCAGCAGAAACACTGTGTTCATTCAGAGATCAAGGGATTAGTATATCCTTAAAACCCAGTGGTACCAGCAGAAACACTGTGTTCATTCAGAGATCAAGGGATTAGTATATCCTTAAAACCCAGTGGTACTACCAGAAATACTGTATTCATTCAGAGATGAAGGGATTAGTATATCCTTAAAACCCAGTGGTAGCAGCAGAAACACTGTGTTCATTCAGAGATGAAGGGATTAATATAGCCTTAAAACCCAGTGGTACTACCAGAAACACTGTGTTCATTCAGAGATCAAGGGATTAGTATATCCTTAAAACCCAGTGGTACCAGCAGAAACACTGTGTTCAATCAGAGATCAAGGGATTAGTATATCCTTAAAACCCAGTGGTACCAGCAGAAACACTGTGTTCATTCAGAGATCAAGGGATTAGTATATCCTTAAAACCCAGTGGTACCAGCAGAAACACTGTATTCATTCAGAGATCAAGGGATTAATATAGCCTTAAAACCCAGTGGTACCAGCAGAAACACTGTGTTCATTCAGAGATCAAGGGATTAGTATATCCTTAAAACCCAGTGGTACCAGCAGAAACACTGTGTTCATTCAGAGATCAAGGGATTAGTATATCCTTAAAACCCAGTGGTACCAGCAGAAACACTGTGTTCATTCAGAGATCAAGGGATTAATATATCCTTAAAACCCAGTGGTACCAGCAGAAACACTGTGTTCATTCAGAGATCAAGGGATTAGTATATCCTTAAAACCCAGTGGTACCAGCAGAAACACTGTGTTCATTCAGAGATCAAGGGATTAGTATATCCTTAAAACCCAGTGGTACCAGCAGAAACACTGTGTTCATTCAGAGATCAAGGGATTAGTATATCCTTAAAACCCAGTGGTACCAGCAGAAACACTGTGTTCATTCAGAGATCAAGGGATTAGTATATCCTTAAAACCCAGTGGTACCAGCAGAAACACTGTGTTCATTCAGAGATCAAGGGATTAGTATATCCTTAAAACCCAGTGGTACCAGCAGAAACACTGTGTTCATTCAGAGATCAAGGGATTAATATATCCTTAAAACCCAGTGGTACCAGCAGAAACACTGTGTTCATTCAGAGATCAAGGGATTAGTATATCCTTAAAACCCAGTGGTACCAGCAGAAACACTGTATTCATTCAGAGATCAAGGGATTAATATAGCCTTAAAACCCAGTGGTACCAGCAGAAACACTGTGTTCATTCAGAGATGAAGGGATTAGTATATCCTTAAAACCCAGTGGTACCAGCAGAAACACTGTGTTCATTCAGAGATCAAGGGATTAGTATATCCTTAAAACCCAGTGGTACCAGCAGAAACACTGTGTTCATTCAGAGATCAAGGGATTAGTATATCCTTAAAACCCAGTGGTACCAGCAGAAACACTGTGTTCATTCAGAGATGAAGGGATTAGTATATCCTTAAAACCCAGTGGTACCAGCAGAAACACTGTATTCATTCAGAGATGAAGGGATTAGTATATCCTTAAAACCCAGTGGTACCAGCAGAAACACTGTGTTCATTCAGAGATCAAGGGATTAGTATATCCTTAAAACCCAGTGGTACCAGCAGAAACACTGTGTTCAATCAGAGATCAAGGGATTAATATAGCCTTAAAACCCAGTGGTACCAGCAGAAACACTGTGTTCATTCAGAGATCAAGGGATTAGTATATCCTTAAAACCCAGTGGTACCAGCAGAAACACTGTGTTCATTCAGAGATCAAGGGATTAGTATATCCTTAAAACCCAGTGGTACCAGCAGAAATACTGTGTTCATTCAGAGATCAAGGGATTAATATAGCCTTAAAACCCAGTGGTACCAGCAGAAACACTGTGTTCATTCAGAGATCAAGGGATTAGTATATCCTTAAAACCCAGTGGTACCAGCAGAAATACTGTGTTCATTCAGAGATCAAGGGATTAATATATCCTTAAAACCCAGTGGTACCAGCAGAAACACTGTGTTCATTCAGAGATCAAGGGATTAGTATATCCTTAAAACCCAGTGGTACCAGCAGAAACACTGTGTTCATTCAGAGATCAAGGGATTAGTATATCCTTAAAACCCAGTGGTACCAGCAGAAATACTGTGTTCATTCAGAGATCAAGGGATTAATATATCCTTAAAACCCAGTGGTACCAGCAGAAACACTGTGTTCATTCAGAGATGAAGGGATTAGTATATCCTTAAAACCCAGTGGTACCAGCAGAAACACTGTGTTCATTCAGAGATCAAGGGATTAGTATATCCTTAAAACCCAGTGGTACCAGCAGAAACACTGTGTTCATTCAGAGATCAAGGGATTAGTATATCCTTAAAACCCAGTGGTACCAGCAGAAATACTGTGTTCATTCAGAGATCAAGGGATTAGTATATCCTTAAAACCCAGTGGTACCAGCAGAAACACTGTGTTCATTCAGAGATCAAGGGATTAGTATATCCTTAAAACCCAGTGGTACCAGCAGAAACACTGTGTTCATTCAGAGATGAAGGGATTAGTATATCCTTAAAACCCAGTGGTACCAGCAGAAATACTGTGTTCATTCAGAGATCAAAGGATTAATATATCCTTAAAACCCAGTGGTACCAGCAGAAACACTGTGTTCATTCAGAGATCAAGGGATTAGTATATCCTTAAAACCCAGTGGTACCAGCAGAAATACTGTGTTCATTCAGAGATGAAGGGATTAGTATATCCTTAAAACCCAGTGGTACCAGCAGAAACACTGTGTTCATTCAGAGATGAAGGGATTAGTATATCCTTAAAACCCAGTGGTACTACCAGAAATACTGTATTCATTCAGAGATGAAGGGATTAGTATATCCTTAAAACCCAGTGGTACCAGCAGAAACACTGTGTTCATTCAGAGATCAAGGGATTAATATAGCCTTAAAACCCAGTGGTACCAGCAGAAACACTGTGTTCAATCAGAGATCAAGGGATTAGTATATCCTTAAAACCCAGTGGTACCAGCAGAAACACTGTGTTCATTCAGAGATGAAGGGATTAGTATATCCTTAAAACCCAGTGGTACCAGCAGAAACACTGTGTTCATTCAGAGATCAAGGGATTAGTATATCCTTAAAACCCAGTGGTACCAGCAGAAACACTGTGTTCATTCAGAGATCAAGGGATTAGTATATCCTTAAAACCCAGTGGTACCAGCAGAAACACTGTGTTCATTCAGAGATCAAGGGATTAGTATATCCTTAAAACCCAGTGGTACCAGCAGAAACACTGTGTTCATTCAGAGATCAAGGGATTAGTATATCCTTAAAACCCAGTGGTACCAGCAGAAACACTGTGTTCATTCAGAGATCAAGGGATTAATATAGCCTTAAAACCCAGTGGTACCAGCAGAAATACTGTGTTCATTCAGAGATCAAGGGATTAGTATATCCTTAAAACCCAGTGGTACCAGCAGAAACACTGTGTTCATTCAGAGATCAAGGGATTAGTATATCCTTAAAACCCAGTGGTACCAGCAGAAACACTGTGTTCATTCAGAGATCAAGGGATTAGTATAGCCTTAAAACCCAGTGGTACCAGCAGAAATACTGTGTTCATTCAGAGATCAAGGGATTAGTATATCCTTAAAACCCAGTGGTACCAGCAGAAACACTGTGTTCATTCAGAGATGAAGGGATTAGTATATCCTTAAAACCCAGTGGTACCAGCAGAAACACTGTGTTCAATCAGAGATCAAGGGATTAATATAGCCTTAAAACCCAGTGGTACCAGCAGAAACACTGTGTTCATTCAGAGATCAAGGGATTAATATAGCCTTAAAACCCAGTGGTACCAGCAGAAATACTGTGTTCATTCAGAGATCAAGGGATTAGTATATCCTTAAAACCCAGTGGTACCAGCAGAAACACTGTGTTCATTCAGAGATGAAGGGATTAGTATATCCTTAAAACCCAGTGGTACCAGCAGAAATACTGTATTCATTCAGAGATGAAGGGATTAGTATATCCTTAAAACCCAGTGGTACCAGCAGAAACACTGTGTTCATTCAGAGATGAAGGGATTAGTATATCCTTAAAACCCAGTGGTACCAGCAGAAATACTGTATTCATTCAGAGATCAAGGGATTAGTATATCCTTAAAACCCAGTGGTACCAGCAGAAACACTGTGTTCATTCAGAGATCAAGGGATTAGTATATCCTTAAAACCCAGTGGTACTACCAGAAATACTGTATTCATTCAGAGATGAAGGGATTAGTATATCCTTAAAACCCAGTGGTACCAGCAGAAACACTGTGTTCATTCAGAGATCAAGGGATTAATATATCCTTAAAACCCAGTGGTACCAGCAGAAACACTGTATTCATTCAGAGATCAAGGGATTAGTATATCCTTAAAACCCAGTGGTACCAGCAGAAACACTGTGTTCATTCAGAGATGAAGGGATTAGTATATCCTTAAAACCCAGTGGTAGCAGCAGAAACACTGTGTTCATTCAGAGATCAAGGGATTAATATATCCTTAAAACCCAGTGGTACCAGCAGAAACACTGTGTTCATTCAGAGATCAAGGGATTAGTATATCCTTAAAACCCAGTGGTACCAACAGAAACACTGTGTTCATTCAGAGATGAAGGGATTAGTATATCCTTAAAACCCAGTGGTAGCAGCAGAAACACTGTATTCATTCAGAGATGAAGGGATTAGTATATCCTTAAAACCCAGTGGTACCAGCAGAAATACTGTATTCATTCAGAGATGAAGGGATTAGTATATCCTTAAAACCCAGTGGTAGCAGCAGAAACACTGTGTTCATTCAGAGATCAAGGGATTAATATATCCTTAAAACCCAGTGGTAGCAGCAGAAACACTGTGTTCATTCAGAGATCAAGGGATTAATATATCCTTAAAACCCAGTGGTACCAGCAGAAACACTGTATTCATTCAGAGATGAAGGGATTAGTATATCCTTAAAACCCAGTGGTACCAGCAGAAACACTGTGTTCATTCAGAGATGAAGGGATTAGTATATCCTTAAAACCCAGTGGTAGCAGCAGAAACACTGTATTCATTCAGAGATGAAGGGATTAGTATATCCTTAAAACCCAGTGGTACCAGCAGAAACACTGTGTTCATTCAGAGATCAAGGGATTAATATAGCCTTAAAACCCAGTGGTACCAGCAGAAACACTGTGTTCATTCAGAGATCAAGGGATTAGTATATCCTTAAAACCCAGTGGTACCAGCAGAAACACTGTGTTCATTCAGAGATCAAGGGATTAATATATCCTTAAAACCCAGTGGTACCAGCAGAAACACTGTGTTCATTCAGAGATCAAGGGATTAGTATATCCTTAAAACCCAGTGGTACCAGCAGAAACACTGTGTTCATTCAGAGATCAAGGGATTAATATAGCCTTAAAACCCAGTGGTACCAGCAGAAACACTGTGTTCATTCAGAGATGAAGGGATTAGTATATCCTTAAAACCCAGTGGTAGCAGCAGAAACACTGTGTTCATTCAGAGATGAAGGGATTAGTATATCCTTAAAACCCAGTGGTACCAGCAGAAACACTGTGTTCATTCAGAGATCAAGGGATTAATATAGCCTTAAAACCCAGTGGTACCAGCAGAAACACTGTGTTCATTCAGAGATCAAGGGATTAGTATATCCTTAAAACCCAGTGGTACCAGCAGAAACACTGTGTTCATTCAGAGATCAAGGGATTAGTATATCCTTAAAACCCAGTGGTACTACCAGAAATACTGTATTCATTCAGAGATGAAGGGATTAGTATATCCTTAAAACCCAGTGGTACCAGCAGAAACACTGTGTTCATTCAGAGATGAAGGGATTAGTATATCCTTAAAACCCAGTGGTACCAGCAGAAACACTGTATTCATTCAGAGATGAAGGGATTAGTATATCCTTAAAATCCAGTGGACCCTCAGGAATAACTCATAATTCACAGCGCTTTCTGCTATCAGCTCTTCTTTGTCCCTTACCAGTTAATTGCATATGAACTACTATAACGGCTGGACCTTACAACTCCTTGAAATGGCCTGATTGCTGCTAGAGTGAAAAACTTGTTAGCAATGTTTCAATGTGGGTGGGCTACAGGCAGGCGTTAACAGCCTGGAAGCAATGTTTCAGTGTGAGTTACAGGCAAGGAAATAACACCCTTACAGAATGGTTGGGCTGTGTCTTGTTATGCTAGGCTCGGTGGCCTATAATGTTAATTCTGCTGCATTAATGGGTTCTAGTATGCCATCCCTCCCTAACTTTAGCCATATGGTGGTCAGCTCTTTGCCTCCAATAGGGGCTACACTGGCAGCAGAAACTTCTCCCCAACACCAGTGGCAGTAGTCCTATTATCCTAGGATCCTAGTGGAAATAAATCACAGAAAGCTCTACATAATGCTGCAATAGTTAAACTTTCTTATTAGGAATCGTCAAGATAATTTTTATTTTTTTTCTTTCTTTTTTTGGTACTTTGTTGCAGCTTTCATTTATACTTTCTCTTTTAGAGTTAAAATCATACTTTCAGAATTAATTACTTCAAAATTAGGCATTTCTTCTCAGAAACAAATTAATTACAGGTTTTCTGAGAAACTTCCTACTAGTTACTGATTCACACTTGTGGGTTTAAATGACAAATTTATTTGAATGCTTTTATTAATTGGAGACAGATTCCCTCTGAATTAGACTCCCAAATCTTTTCTTTCCAGATGAGTCTGTTTAGTGACTCAACATATACTGGATCAGATGTCATTATCATGTAATCCAAAAGGAATTTGCCTTTCATTCCTCTTTGTATGTCTTTCTTTTTTCTTTCTTTCTTTTTTTTTGTTGTGTCTTTCTCTTATAAATCATTTTTTGTTGTTTTGCATCCCAGGGGTTCTTTCAACATTTGGATTGTTTTTCAGAATACCTGGCCTGCTCAGGAATTTAGATATTATGTACACTGACATAGATATTTAGGAAAGAAACCATTTTCTTGACATTCTAGAGTAATATCCCCTGTGAAGTTTGGTCCACACATGGACTTAAACATTTTAGCCTGCGTTTCTAGCATAGTACGTTAAATTATAAGGTTTGGACTATTGAGTATGTGGATTGGAAGCTTTCTAATTGCAGCTCGCCTTCTCTACAGTTAATCAACAAGTTCTAAACATTTTCAGTGTAATTTTGTAAACGCTCACAATGCTTAAGAAGTAGAAATTCATAGAAGTCCAAAATAACTGATTATTTCAAGCACGATGATAAGTATACATGTTACAAAGTGAGGAAAGTTCTAGCACATGAGACAATTTACTTTTCAGTAGTCAATGTTTAAAATTAATCTGGTCCTTCTGAAGGAAATAATCAAAATTTAAATAATAAAAAAATGTTTCTTATATTGAATATATTTGGCATGCTAAACACTTTAATCCCAAATATTGAAAAGTACACTTCTTAATAGTTTCTAATGGATATAAATTTAGGCAGTTCTTAAAATTATGATATATTGGGTCTAGTTTGTTTCGTTAAATCTCATTTCACTGAATTTCATTTCACCACATCGCTGAAAATACAAATTACTGAAAACTCATTTCACTGAATCTCATTTCACTAAACTTCAGATAGTATATAAGGCACTGTGAAGAGTACTATAAGGCAAATAAAGGGTGTATTTCCTGTTCCCCACTGTAGTGTGATCCTGGAGCTAGTATATATATATATATATATATATATATATATATATATATATATATATAGTTAGGGTTGTGTGGGGGGCATAGCCCATCACAGTGGGGGGTGTGGAGCATAGGCCCTGCACCTTGTTTGTTTTCTATTCTATTTTACCAAAAACTTCAAAACATTACATTTTAAACAATAGAGATGCATAGTTACAACACCAATGACTACATCTCTCCAGAAGACAATATGTACTCAAACTAAGTGGGGGCTGCACCCCCCGCTTTCCCCACACCTCCCCTAACTATATATACTAACTCCAGGATCATACTGCAGTGGGAAAAAGGGCATATAGCTTTTACTTGCCCTACAGTAATCTACACAGTGACATATATACTAACTGCAGTTCAGTGAAGTAAGATTCAGTGAAATGAGTTTTCAGTAATTTGAGTTTTCAGTGAAGTGGTCGAGGTGAAATGAAATTCAGTGAAATGAGATTCAATGAAACAAAGTAGACCTAGTATATTATATACTCAAGGAAAGGTACTAACTACCTAACAATGAAAAGTGAATTAACTTACACACTAAAAAGGCCCACTCATATAAAAAAAAAACTACCATTTCTATAATGAAATTATGGCATCAAAGCATTTTTCACAAGGAGAGCTATTAAGCTTATATATTGCTTTCCCGTTTTGCAGTGAGGTATCTAAGCTTGCTCTTTGACCAGCTTACTTTATGAATGAATATATTTCATGTAATACTGTTATACTAAAACAGGGTAGGACTTTGGCTCAAAAGAATAACTAAACCAGTGAGAGAATTTTCTTCCAAAGAACTAAATATGACTTTATAGCTGAATGCCTCCTTACTTAGATATGGATTACATCTATTGAATATGTTTAACTGTTTGAATTTAAGTACAAATCCTCTAGTTGTATAGACCAAGAGCTTTGAGGCCCAAATGAAGTTATGATCAGTTTTTTGACAAATATATTCCTGTCAATTCAAATTTATACTAACATTTCACCTTCTCAGCAGCTGTGTCTGTCACTGTTCATTCCCAAAAGGATGACCATTCTGCCCAACTTCCTAATCTATTATACACTTTATCTCTGCTTATTACTTTATACCCTCTCATTCACATATTAACATAATCTCATCTGATCCCTCACCATACTAAATTAACGTATGTAAATGGTACCCTATCTCACCCACGATCTGATACCAGAAAATGGCATGGGATGATGTTACTTTTATATGGGGCACACATGATCCGATGCCAGAAAATGTTACTTTTATGTGGGGCACAAGCACACATGATCTGATGCCAGAAAATGGCTCAGGATAATGTTTCTTTTACATGGGGCACACAGCAACTGATGCTAGAAGATGACACAGGATAATACTGATTTAATACAGGGCACACAAAAGATGGGTAGCAGTCTCAGGCAATCATTACTGCTTCACAAGGGACCGACCATTCAACCCCTTCACAAAATAAGATAAATGATGACTGACTATGTTAAACAGAAATACAGTTGTTTTAATACTGCTGCAAGAGTTCTTCCCAAAGAAAGACTTTAACAGAGTCTCTCCTGAAGAAAGAATTTCTGACACATATTTTAAGTTAGTTCACCTCCACCACTTCTGGTTTGCCCATGTATAAACTAAAGGGGATTGATTATAATCTATTTTGTTCTTGAATAACGTATCAGGTGTGAATTCAAAAAATTCAAAATAACTACTCAAATCATTTTTTTACAGAATGTTGGAAGAAGCATCCGAACAAAGTACAGTTTCTTTGTACTGTCAGATGCACCGCTTAAGAAATGAGTCGCTGCATTAGAGTTCACTTTCTTATCCTGCCATACCTGTAGAGGATGTCACATGGATATATCCTGCGAGGTTAAAAAGGGTAACTGCAAACCTGCCCTCCATACACACACACACACACACACAAACATATGTATATATAAATATATATATATAAATATATATATTTATATATATATATATATATATATATATATATATACATATATCTATCTATATATCTATCTATATATATATATATATATATATATATATATATATAAATATATTTTTTTACTGTTGAATATGCCTGCAAAGTATTACTAGATGAAAATGTATTCATTTTTTGTCAGAAGCAATTACTTTTTATTTTCTTACAAGGCAAACATTGATGTTTAGTAGATCCCAGAAAGGACTTGTTAGGCATTGTAGAACACAAATGATAGAGTCAGGAAACAAACTTGAGTTACCAACGAGTCTCACAATTAAAAAGATAAGCCCCTAAGAATGGTTATCACTCTCAGGTCATAGCAGTGAGAGAGATCTCAGGAAGCAGTGATCCTGACGAAGGTTAAAATCTTGTCATAACCTCGTACACTAATGATCAAGAGTAGGAATAACATAACTTATAATAATATAATATAATATAATATAATATAATATAATATAATATAATATAATATAATATAATAATATAATATAACTTTTTAAAAAATCAAACTCAGATATCAATGCTGTAATATGAGGGCATGGCAACAACATTATTGTACAAAGTAATGCTTATACACAACCAGCTATTACATTTACTTGAATATTTAGATTTGAGCTTATGTCTGTTTCACATGAAGATAAAGATTTTCATTACATCATTGACACTTCAAATTATTTTTTCTTTTCATTTTTATGGACTGTCACTCCATTTCTCATTTTTATGGTATTTTAAAAACTGTTGTTGAATTTGCTAGAAACTATGGGAAAGTTAGATGACTCAAGACGTAGCCTAGGATATGTGACATTGCTCTCATGCATGATGCAACTACACTGACCTCACAACAATGCATTCAGATTGTAGCATATCTTATACAAAGTTTCACTGCCCAGTCTAAGGTCTTCTTTTAAAGAGGGTCTTATTCAGCTTTATGAAAAAATAATTCATCAGTTATGCATAGCATCTGTGCAAATTCTCAAGCAGCACCCTCCACAATCAAATGGTATGATTTCACGGCATACCATTTAGGATGGCTGAACAGAAATAACTTCTGATCCTACTGGCTACAAAATTGTATTGCTTGATAAATATGGAAAATTCCTGCCGAATGATAGCCTCACACATCTTGCACAGCTATATCCTTAAAAATGACAAAAGAACTTGCATTTGTTCAGGGTAGTCAACCCTTACCACACCCTGTAAAGATTTATTACAGTTATTGTAACAAAAAGAAATGCAATTACCTAACCATATTGGTAGTGTTTGTTTTCCAGCTGGCATACCAGCTTACTCTTTTCCAAAATAAATATTATGTGATATTACATGAATTGCCTGTGCAAATATAAAGTATGCAAAAGTGTATTGTGCCTTGTTCTGTTCCTTGGAAAACAGACTTGACAAGCTAAACGGACTGATTCCAGTTTCCATTGGATACCACTTTAGACATGAAAAAAGGAAGACTGTCTTCAATGAAACTTACCATTGTAGGGCTGTAATTCTGAGAATCTCCTGGCAGATGTTACAGATGTTATAGTTAATAAAAAAAAGTCTTTCATTGACAAACAGCCAATGTGTAAGTTCAAAGAATTGCAGTCTTAAATTCTGTAACAAAATATATACATCCCATATTGCCAACATATTCCTTCCTTCCTAGATGACTAAATTTCATTTGAGACTTCTCTTAATTTGTTGCTACTCATAACTATTGAAACACTTGTGGAGAGCCAAGTCACAATTGCACAAATGTTTTTAAATGGGGACAGAGATCAATGGGTAATCATTCAGGTACAGACAAATGTGAATTGTTTGGTCTGAGATGGGTCCAGCACTAAAGCTATCCCAAATGCCCAAGGGTAAGAGGTGTAAAGAGAAAATATTGACTCCAATTTCCTCTTTGATGGGGAACTGGAATTGGAAGATTGACATCTTCCATGTAAACTCTAATTATCCATTCCCTCCAATGGAATTTGGGGTAAACAGGAAAAAATAGAAATTATTTTCAATCTGGGAGCCTTTCCAAACTTGATCACAATTTTAAAATATAGAACTGTGTTGAGTAACTACTATTTTTGTCCTGACATAAAACATTGAATACAAATCGGTCACTTATTGAGACAAGTAGCCTAGCTCTATTTTCTTGTTTGCAATAATTTTTTGAATGTGCTGCCAGATAAAGACAACTTGAGGTAGTCACGTCTATGCTTTACAATGGAGCAATAGTTATAAAATCTACAGCACACCCTGTGAAAATTATTTCAAAAACTCATGTGTCTGTTAACACAGTCAGCCAATGGCTTCAAAGAACAGAATTTTTATTCTGGAGGGTCAATGCCAGAGGAATAGGGAGACGGAATGGACAGGGACAGAGACAGAAGATAATTTATAGGCTTCATTCCATCGTGAGACAAATGGCTTCTTCTAACTGGATGAAGATAAAACCTACAGTGGCTTCTCCTTACTCTTTCACTACTATATCCTAAAGACACGTTTGATGATATTTGGGTAAGTCCTAGAGAAGGCGCTAGATGGTGGTTTAAATTTTTTATTAAACTAGTCTTTCTTTTCCCTTTCCCTGGATCAGGCAAAATTTGCTGACCACTGTCTCTAAACATGTTCTTAGGTTTCAAAGGGATATCTGTCAGGGTTGTCTTAATGCCTTCAAAGCAGGAGCTTCAGCCACACACAATGCCACATAACTGGTTGCAGACTTAAATTGGGACAAATGGCCACTGCTCATATTGTCTTAACCTTAGCCAATGTCTCTTTCATGTCCTGCTGATGTTATCTTGTCATTGTTCAGTCGTTTCTCTTAAAAACTGCATCCTGGTAGGAATGTCACTTCCCAGTTCTTACTATCATGAAGGAAGAGTTACAAACCTTCCATTCATATTTTTCTAAAGCCTTTGCCTTACTGGAAGAGGTCAGACTATATCACCTGCCAATAAATCTAACATATCTAGATCAACTTTAAGTATTTTGAAAAGCCTAGCATGGTGTTCTAGAACCGTATAGAATGTATATTGTTATCTAGAAGAAGAAGAAGCCTTTCTGGCTTCCATAATACCCTTAACTCCAGGAAGATGAGTAGGACAGGTTAGCCAAGACTGCAATGATTAGTATTTTTCTGTTTAAAATATTGTCCAATGTGACACCCTCAACTAGAGAAACAAATGAAATAAAAGAAGCTTATTCATCTTGTGTGCAATAAAAATGTGGAAAAATGCAATCCTTCTTCTTCCTTCTCAAATGTCACTTTCATAATTTGTTTTATTTTCAGAGGACAGGACAAGGCATAAGATGTTTTAGCAAGTCATGATGCTGTAGCCCATGATGATGACACAGCAAATGGAAGTAGCGCAGGTCCATGAGTGTTGTAAGATGTTATCTAGTGAACACATTAAACTAGACTTTGGTAATCTAGCTAACGCATAGCTAGTACTGGATAGAATATCTTCATTTGTGAGGCCACTGATGTTTTGAGCTTTACTGGTGGATTATATTCTGAAAATGATTATTTTCTGGTAAAACAAATCAGAGAAGTTCAGTAATCATTGATGTGCTGGAAAGTTACACTGAAGTTGATAACCTCATATGATTTAGCTGACATTTCTGAAAAACATATTTTTGCTTTTTAGAAGACTTTGATCTCTCAAGCTTTCTAAGCAGTCTTTTTGCTCTATCCTCAAAGAGATTCACCACCATCAGAGCAGAGGTCCTTTCCTTTTTTTTTTTACTCTATTTCTTGGGATCCACTAGCAGTATCAGGTTATCCAACCAACCTTTATGAACAGTACAAATATCTGAATAACATCATGTCAATATCAGCTTTGAATACCTTGGAAGAAGGCAGACATATGTGGCAATTGGAATGATACAGGCATCAACATACCACAGACTCATCTGGGAAAATTGTACTGATGAATAGACCAAGTAAGGAAATTATATCATATGTTATAGATAACTAATAAAATACCTTTTTCTGATATAAGTTGTTACTGCAATGTGTGAAACGGTGAAGTGTCTTTTTTTAGCCCTCAGTTTAAGATCAATGGGGATACAGGAATCACTTACATGCTATAGTATCTTAGGTTCATAGGTTCATAGGTTTATACTAGGCTATCTGCCCTAAGGCATTTATAAGCCTAGCCCAAATTTTTGTGGCTTACGCCACCCCTTATATGAAAAAATACTGTGCCCATTAGTTTGTTGTGCCTCTGTCCAGCAGTGACACAGATATGATTCCCGGGGTAAACCTACGATCTCCCATCCACAGGTCTAGATTTCTCTTGAACAGAGTCAGCGAGGTGCTCTGCCTCACATGGACCGGGATTTTATTCCACAGCATAGGGAGTCTCTGAGTGATAAATCTATCCCTCCAGCACGTCCTATTTATATCCGTGCTAAGGTTTAAGTCGCTTGCTCTAGTGGTTTTGGTAGATTTGGATTTTTGAGGTGGAGCATGTCCATTAATTCCGGGTTGGACATGGCCTTGTATGTCAGGCACATGTCACCTCTGAGCAGATGGTATGCGACTGAATAGAGCTGGAGTTTCTTCAATCTGGCAGCATATGACAGATTTTGGAGTCCCTTTATCCTTTTGGTGAGGAACTTTTGGGGTCTCTCCAATTGCTGCAGATGTCGGGTGAGATACATCCCGAATGGGGCATTGTACTCGATCACTGGTCTGATAAGTGAAGAGTACAGGGGAACAATGACCTCACTAGATCTGGATGTGAATCCCTTCATGATCAGGTGGGCAATGTAGAAGGTCTTTCTAACCACTTTAGCAATGTGAGTGTCAAAAGAAAGGCCACTGTCAACCTGGGTCCCCAGGTCCCTGATAACCTCTTCTGTGCTTAGTGGAGTGCCACCTATATGGTAGCTTGGGGTTACCTTGTTTTTCCCGAAGGGTATGACTATACATTTTTGGCGTTTAACTTCAGGCCATGGCTCTGGCACCAGCTATCTGTTTCCGTGAGTCCCTTCTGAAGGATATCCGTGTCCGATGCACTTTCCACTATGGCACCCAGTTTGCAGTCGTCTGCAAACTTTGTCAACCAAAGTCCTCCCATGTTGGCATGTACTTCTGAGAAGTAGATGCCAAACAATAGGCGGCCAAGGACCGAGCCCTGTGGGACACCACTTGTGACCAGCTTGGAGTCTGACACAGCGCCAGCAACTCTAACCCTGTGGGTTCTGTCCTTAAGCCAGTTTGCAACCCATCTTGTGACATATGGGTTTACATTTAAGCTGGTAAGTTTTTCTACAATACCCGAGTGGGGTATTGTATCGAAAGCCTTTGCAAGGTCAAGGTAGGCTGTATGGACTGCCTTTCCTC
The DNA here is from genome assembly GCF_019279795.1 of Protopterus annectens. Lineage (NCBI taxonomy): Eukaryota > Metazoa > Chordata > Ceratodontiformes > Protopteridae > Protopterus > Protopterus annectens. The sequence goes on along the minus strand of NC_056747.1, from coordinate 55,091,180 downwards.
ATCAATGGCCTTGGTGACTGTTTCAAGAAGTCAACCAAGTTCAAAAGGCATGATCTTCCCTTGACAAAGCCAAACTGGGTCGGGTCCAATGTCTGCAAGTCCCCTATATCTTTGTTTATGAGCTCCATTATGATCCTCTCCATAGCTTTGCAGACTAGACTTGTTAAGCTTATGGGGCGTAATTACCAGGGTCCAGAGGCGCCTTTGTGGAGTGGGACCACAGTTGCCGCACGCCACTCCTTGGGCATGTATCCTGTGGTAAGGCTGAGATTAAACAGCTGCCTTATGTGCGGGTTTAATTCCTCATTTAGCTCGTGTAGCACACAGCCGGGGACACCATCCGTCCCATTGATACTGTGTTTTTAGCTTTAGAGAGAGCAGCTTTCACCTGCGCATTTGAGATGTCCGGGAGGCTACACTCGGCTGGGATAGTTATCTCTCCTTTAGGGGAGAGGGGTGAAGTTTGCACTGAACCTGTCTGCCAGTATGTTGGCAATGTCTGTGGGTTCAGTGATTTTTGTATCATTTTGGACTAATTCTGAGCATATCTGGGAGTTTCCACCCAGGTTCCTAACATAGCTGAAAAAGGCCTTATGATTGTCCTTGAATCCATGGCAATTTTTCTCTCAAAATTGGCCTTAGTTGATTTTATGAGTGCTCAGATTTTTTACTAATAATGATCAGGGTGACTTCCCTTTTATGGATTTTGTTCTATCATGTAATAGCTTTCTCCTCTTATTGTAAAGTTTGTTAATGGCTGGGGTCCACCAGACTGGACGCTTGCCCTTTGTGGAAAGAGTCTTGGTTTTATTTGGGATTGCCTGATCCATGCAGTCCTGGAGGTGTTCATAGAAGGCATTTGTAAGGGCTTCCGCAGCTTGGGTTGTGGTTTCCTCTGGCTCAGGGGCCTTGAAGGATACCACACCAGTCTTGAGTAGTGTGAAGTTTGCTTTAGAGAAGTTCTTCACTGTGGTCTTTTTGTTTGGGGTGGGGGCGGATGTGGATTTCCAGTGAGATTAGTTTATGATCAGATCTCACCAATGAGGGATATACTTCCGTGTGGAGCATTTTGTCCCCATGTTTGTGACAATGAGATCTAGTTTATTTTCTCCTCTCATGGGAACAGTGACTAGCTGTTCCATGGCATTTGAATTTATGAACTCCAGGAACCGTTGGGCTAGAAAGTTAGGGCTTGAGTAATGTTCCCAGTCTATATTCGGTAGTTGAAGTCACCCAATATGATGGTGTTTGAGATACATTTATACCCTCCAGTGTCTTCAGGAAGGCTGTGTGGGGTTCCTGAGTTTGAGAGGGTGGCCTGTAGCATGCTACAATTTGTAGAGCAGTTTTGCCTATGGTTAGTTGCACCTGGATGGTTTCTGAAGCTTTGTGCGTTGCCACCAACCTGGAGGTGTGGGTATCCTTTATGAATATGGATACACCCCCTCCTTTTGTGGTGTGGTCCGGGTTTTGGGGCCGGAACACATGATATGAGGTAAAACCTAATAGTGCCGGGTGCTCTCAGGAGCCTTGAACCAGGTTTCAGTTACAGCACAGACATCGATGTTCTCCATACTGAGAAGGGCCTCGAGTGCATGCATTTTGAGATTTAGACTTCTGGCATTGAGCAGCATTACCCTCAATTTCTTCCCATTTTTGTTTTCTAGGGTGGTAGGTTTAGAATTTGAGCCTTGCCTAAAAAAGGCACTATGGGGTGGCAAGAGCCTTAGCCAATATCCGGAATCCCAGGGTGACAGGTGCAAGCCGCCCTCGAAGCAGCGTGGCTTGTCAAGCATGTCATCCCAGGCAGACAGACACTGGATCCCCTTTGAATGACAACAGACATTAAGCCAATTGTTAAAGCTGATCATCTTGTCTCTATATTGTGGCATCATTCTTGGTGAAGGAAGGATACTGCTCAGGGTTAGGGTCATACCTGCCTGGGCTACATAATCAGAGAGCTCCTCTATGTCTCTTTTCATGTAGTCCAGAGAGGTACGCCTCAGGTCGCTCACACCAGCATGGACAATGACTGTGTCATATTTGTACTTGCCGTGGAGTGACCCGAGTGCTTGTGTTATGTGGCGGATTCTAGCCCGATAGGCAGCTTACTGTGACCCTCTCCTTGTTCAGCCTGGTGAGTGGGACGCCAGTGTGTCTGACTATGGAGTCACCTATGACAAGTATGTTTGGTGTTGTATTTGGCCTTAAGGGCTGTGACTGCTTTGCACACTGCTTTTGTGGTTTATGTGTTGCTTGTGGGGTGTCTTGAGGTAGCAGTTGTTTGGGTGTCTGCTTTGGAGGCCTCTGCTGTTTAGGTAAATTTTACTCAGAGCCTCGAGTATGTCTTTGTGTGTTTATGTGTTTGATTCAGTGGAGTGGTAGCATTATGTGAGGCTGGTTTTGTGGTGTGTGTAGTTGCCTTCTCCTCCTGTCTGGTCTTGCCAGTCCTGAGTTGAGAGAGCTCAGCCTCCAGTTTGGCTAAATAGCTGCATCTCGCAAGTATTTGTGTTATGTGGGAGGAGGAGAGGGTTGTCTGTGTACATGAGGCAATTATAACATTGCCTCAAGATTCCCAGATTCACCAGCTGGACCGGAGAGGAGATTGACAACTGACCTTTGGACATGCTAGAATAATATTGGGAAATCCTTAATTGAAAACAAGGGCCAGTGGGGAGTGAGGGTGTAGTGCTTTTAATTTTTAGTGCTGACTTATATAATTGCTTTAGTGAGCAAGTGCCAGGTAACTTGAGTGCAATGTGTTACAAGTAACTAAATGCAAAAACGACAAACAGTAACTTTCTTTCAAGTGAAACAAGGAAATAAGTACAGTAAGCAATGCAGATATCACTAGTGATCCACAGAAGCGCTGAGAAGTTGCGTATTAGGTGGAATTAGCTTCCAGGGAAATAACAAGCAAACAAACAACAAGCATATAAACAAAGCTAGATTCAGCAGGCCTGGATCTAGTCTATGCTAGAGCAAACAAGGTGAACCAATTTCAGTAAGATACAGTTCAAATATTCAGGCACTATAAACCTTTAACCAGAAATTCCCAGCTCACAAGGGCAGAGTCCTGTCTTTGCTGTTTATGTCCTCAACTGTTCCACCTTAAAGTAGAACTCATTATAAGAATGCTGAAAATGGAAGCACTGAACCATCTGACCAGCACTGTCACCATGCATTCAAATGAACCTGTATGAGCTATAATTTTTATATCTTCACAATACATTTCCAAGTTGTCATATAATTGTGGTTTTAGAACATGTGAAGCCAAAGAAAGAAAAGGTTAACAGATGGAATCTGCTGGAATAAACTAAAACAGTCTGGAATTTAAACTTTAAATACAAGAATCCTGCTGGTTTAAATTAAATGTTTTATGCAAGTCCATTTTATACAGCTCACACTTGCATATGCTTTAGTGAAACCATGCTTGGGGGATGCCTTTAAATAAAAATGATTCCATTTTATTTCATTTTTATTTCAGCAAAAAATTTCATTCCATTTTTATTCCAGCAAAAAACATTTGAACAACTAGAGTGGTGTCCTAACTCATGCACAAGTTATGTGGCATTGAGTCGCCCAGAAACTCGATCTACACTTGGATGCATGGCTAATTACTGACATATACCTGACGCCATAAACCTCAAGTATGGGGATGGTATAATAGACCTAGATTTACTGAGTTACAAAAGGGACACTTGATGTTAGAGAGGAATTCAGAGAGAGATGTAAGGTATCTGGATTTCATTCATGGCTCATAATTTGTTAGACAAATTCAGACATTTTTAGCAAATTGAGTTGATAATTTGTGATAAGTGCAGCTGTGCATGTCAGACAACTGTATACATTTCACTAATCCACAACAATATAGAAAAAAGAAAAAAAATGCAGGCCCTTACCTATACCAGAACCACAGGTAGGTGACAGCTGTCCATTAGAACACGTACACATATTGGGACGTGAGCAGAAGCCATCTCCACAGGAGTTTCGACAAATAGCTGGCAAAACACAAATACAGATATTTACAATCTGCCCTTTGCCCAACATATACTGTAAGCTTATTTGTAGCATTCCATTGTCTAAGACATGATTTCCAGAAGCACTGACTTCAAACATTGGGGGGGGGGGGCAAGCATGAGTCTTAGTCTCCCTAAATCAAGGTCTAGATCCTTCCAGAACCACAAAGCTGCTAAAAGCTTTTGGAAATATATGCAAGCATATGTCTGGTTGCATAATAGCTCTAATCCCTTGATCACATTTTGGTGTGCTTTAAATGTACAGAGTTTACAGTTTTGAAAAGCATATTCCTGAAATTGACCTTTTGTATGACGTGTCAGAAACACATCTCAGTCTAAAAATATAATGCTACTATTTATTCAGCTTTCATTCCACATCCTGTGCATTAATCGGCCTGGGGAAACATACATCACTGGGTTATATTGCTACGTTCAGTATGACTAAACCTCGCATGATTTACCTATGGGTCAGCAAATCAGGACTGGATGTTCTTAGAACCACTCCATAACTACTTCAACCTAAACAGCAGGACTTCCCAGGCATCAGTGGCAAGCCTACATGTGCATTTCATTTAAAAAATGGTAATTGTCTTTAAATACATCCCCTTAACTCCACAAAACTGAGACTGAGAGAACAGGGACCTGTATAATGAGTGCTCCATCCATAATATTAGTTAAACAAAAAAAGTCAGAAAAGGTATACCCTACACTCTGCAGGACTTTACTTCCTCCAAACCATGTGTGGCACACACAAGAAGGAAAATATACTCTGGGAGTAATGCCATGGTTCCTTAAACCTTTAGCTTTATAGCATCTCCTCCCTCATGTAGCATAACAGTAAGCCCTCAAAATGGACCCAGGAAAGCTCAAACAATACTGTATATACAGCAATCTACCTGTTCTGTGAGTGCCTTTTATTTAATTTAATTTTCCAATGTAAAATCTCCAGTACAGTTGCACAAAGTCTCTGTAGAGTGTCCAATAAAAAATAAACACTGGGTATGCAATATTCAGATGCCTGGGGTGTCATGAGATATTAGAGAAATGCATTATAGCCTTAACTAAAAAAACACTGAAAGTGGGAATAAACGAAGCGTAATTGCTTATTCATTCCGATGTTTGGAAGTGGCATCAAAAATTTAACAGTGATGCTTATAAGCAGGAAATATTCAAGTATAAGTCCTGTAACCAACTAATGAGAATCCCAAGTAGTCTACAGCCCACAGAAGCAAAGACGTCATGACAAATGTCCACTGCAACCATGAAGTTTATTTTCCACACCACGACATGCACGATTCAGTTGAGCACAATTTAAAATTAATTACTTCGCTTTCATCCTAAACAAAGAACAGGACTTCATCATCACTAAAGCATCCCTGCTGTTAGAACCATGTTGAAGATATAGACCTGTAGATGTCACTCTCCAGTGTAGCTAAAGTACAAAGCAGGCATTTTTAATCATGGTATATTATGCAACTATAATTCTACCTTTCATTGCAGTTAGAACCCAGAAGCATGCAAATGTAGTATGAATGCTCAATTCATTAAGTATCAGAATCATGTGATTTGTAGTTGGATAGTATCCTCTTCATCCAGGTGCCTTAGATAATAACCCAAATGGCAATTTCAGTATTTGGGTGGAAGAACTAAATTTAAAATTCAGCTGTTGCTAAACTCTTCTTTTTTAAAACTCTGATGTTCTAAAGTATAAGTCCTCCTATCTGATTTTAAAAATGTAAATAACCACCAGTGTGGCTACTACTTAAAATGGCTCGCAAGGGCAGTTAGCTTAGTACTAACCTATGAACCTATGAACCTATAGCTAGAAACATAAACTTTAATAACACAAAATAAAATATAAGGATAATTGCTTTTGCGTTACTAAGAACGCTTCTTCAGATCAACTTCAAAGCACAGAACAAAAGTATTTAAAGAAAAAATAACCAATGAAAAAAGCAGCTAGAAATCCACAGAAGTTCAATTCATCAAAAACTAAAAAATTTCCAATCAAAAAATGTTATATGCTTAATATATTTAAAAGTAGAAGTCACATACAGGAAATTAGTAAACACTAGTCATTGGCCGATGAAACAGAATCTACACAATAAAATTAATCGTGAGAAACACAACTTCCAATGGTGTACAACAAACAATAAAAGCTAGCAATTGGACAAAGGAAAAGAAAACTAACCAATAAACAAGCTTGTGTAATGCAGGTTTGTGAACAATAGATCTTAGTGCTAAGTCTCAATTGCTTGTTACTACTAATTTGAGTGTGAGACATAAAGAAAACACTGAGACTCCTTCGGTTTTTCTGGAGTTACCTGCAAGAATAAGACAAATGAGGAATTTCAGAAGGGGCATTCCCTCAGTAGGGGACACAAAAGGAGGAAACTTTCTGCCGATCAAAATCCATAGTTTATGATATAGCTAATACCTCCTCTCTAGTTGTTAACGTCTCTGACTATTCCTTTAAAACTGAACACATCAGTTTATTGAATAAAGGGCTTTCTTTTATTGCCTCTTCTTTATCAAACTTTAGTGATGTTATTCTCAGTTTTAAGTTGTTTGCTAGGAACATTATTCTGAGAACTATCTTTGGGAATGATTTGCCCTGCAACACCAATGTTTTTAGGAGACCTAGAACTTTTGTGCCCCAGTTTAGTTCTACCATTGATACATTTCTGAGAGTCTGTGAGAAAGAACTGTTCCTCAGACTGAATGAAAAACATACAAAAAACTTTTATAGTCTAACACGTGAGGAAAGATGGGCACTTAATGATCTACATGAGAATTCTGATATCAAGATCTGCCAAGCTGAAAAAAGAGGTGTTGTAGTGGTTATGAATTATACTATGTTAATAAAATGGATCAATTACTAGCTGATTCTGAAACTTATTTTCTTATTTCTAGACTGCAAGTAAGGAGGGTTGAAAAGAATGTGCAAGATACCCTCTATGATATGCTTATGACTACACTTATCAATAATGAACTTTATGAATATTGGACAGTTTCTGAACCTCTGCTACCTATTTTTAAGGACTACCTAAGATGCATAAGAATGCCTTGAATCCACCTTTGCTCCCAATTGTAGCAGGTAATGGTTGGATAACTGAACCTCTTTCGATATTTCTGGAGCATAAACTGAAAACCATTGTCAAACTTATGCCTACTGTGTTGAGAGATACTCATCATTTTTTAGAAACCTTATATCAATGCACTAATGGCTTGGAAGTTACACCTATGCACCATTTGGTCACTCTAGACATACAAAGTTTATTTACAGTGATCCCTAATTATATGGCATTGATGCAGTGGGGATGCTGTTACATGAGAAGAGTGGATATGGAACCAATGACATCACTAGGATGTGGATGCTGCATGAACTAATTTTGGAGAATAACATTATGGTTTTTCAAGAAAAAAAAAATTGATATAAACTGGGGGTGGCTATGGACACATCATATGCCACCAGCTGCTAACCTTGTTTAAGTAAAATGGGAGGATTCTTGTGTTCTTAACAACAATAGGTTTTCCAATTGTGCTCTCAACTATAAGCGCTTTGTGGATGACGTGTTTCTTCTTTGGCATGGTACTTCAGAACAGATTAGAGACATTATAACTTACTTGGAAACAACTACCTCCTGCTTGAAATTTAGTGTGAAGAATCAATTTCATCTACTGATTTCCTTGATACATGTGTTTATTTATTCCAAGATAAATTGAATATGAAATTGTGCTGTAAAATGTGCAGGAAGAATACATTGTTGGAACACACTAGCATGTATCTAAAACACACATATAAAAATGCACTCAAAGGACAGTTTCTAACAGCCTCACACTTATACGGCAAATGATGATGAGTATGAGGAAGCTCTGGTGACACTAAGTGAAGGTTTCTTGATAAGGGTGTACACAAGAGGTTCAGTCTGCCATATCAATGAGAATCCCAAGTAGTCTACCAGAGATCTACAACATACAAAGGTGAGACCTTATTTTTCTAGGAGTGCTTCTAATATTCATCATGACTTGTCTTCAAGACCTCAAATAAGTAAAGCACCCAGTGATGTTAGTTTAATATGTGACATTGTGAGGAAGAACTGAATGATTCTTACATCGATGATGGGATTAGGAAGATAGTGGGTGATCTGTGTGTGTCCCTAAGTCCCTGACTACTGGGTCAGCTCTAAAGGGTGTGTATCAATATGATAGTTACCAAGGATGGATGATTTCCCAAATGATACTATTATGAATTTATTGGCATTTAGTTAGAATTCATACTTTTCCATGTAAATCATGTACATCATGTAAATATTTATCTACCACTAATTTGTTTGTGCATCCTCTATCACATCAGTCTTATAAAGCACATTTATATGCAGATTGTAATACCAAGTTTGTTTGTGTCTTTCAGCTTTTCCTGGTTAGGGGTCGCCACAGCGGAACTCCGGTCCGCTAATGATTGGCAGTAGAGTTTTACGTGCTGGCTTGCCGGGCCTAACGCACAACCTTCAACGAAGGAAGGCAAGAATTTTGTTTATTTTGGAATATGTGACTTTTATTTTATGTTGGAAGGACAGCTAGATCTCTTAAGGGACGTATATTCCAACATTTTGGGACATTCGTCACTGTGACACAACCAATGCATTTGCTAGACATGTATCCCTTTATTGTACTCATTCCTTTCATTTCTTGGTTCTTCAGGTAATAAATGTGACTTTAAGAGGCGGTGACATCATCAATAAGACTAAAATAGCAGAAATGAATGGGATAGCCACTGTTCAGTCAGACAAGTTTCCAGGCCTGAATGGGGGTCTATATTATAAACACAAAAGCTCTAAATGGTGAATGCATCTACAGCAACACATAAAGGTTGATGTACAAAAAGAACAAAATACTTAATTGGCGAAAATGAAAATGCCGAACGTATTTTGGCAACCAACAGCGCCATGCAGGTCAGCTCAAACTAACTAAATTAAATTAAATTAACCCCCCTGCAGCCCCCATGTGGGGGGCTGCACCCACGCACCCCCCTACTTAAATATACCAACTCCTAGACCACACTACAGTGGGGAAAAGGATATATTTCCTCATCCCCATGATCGCCCTGCTGGCCAAGAAAATACATTCAGCATTTTCATTTTCGCCGATTATGTATTTTGCTCTTTTTGTACATCGAGCTTTATGTATCGATGTAAATGTATTCGCTGTTTTCAGCTTTCGTGTTTATAATATAGACCCCTGAATGGCTATGTACGTCTTCATCCTGTCCTTACAGGACATAACACAAGCACTCAGGTCACTCCAAGGCAAGTACAAATATGACTCAGTCATTGTCCATGCTGGTGTGAATGACCTGAGATGTACCTCCCTGGACTACATGAAAAGAGACATAGAGGAGCTCTCTGAGCATGTAGCCCAGGCCGGTATGACCCTGACCTTGAGTAGCATCTTACCCTCACCAAGAATGATGCCACAGTATGTAGACAAGATTATCAATTTCAACAATTGGCTTAAGTATTGGTGTCATTCAAAGGGGATCCAATGTCTGTCAGCCTGGGATGACATGCTCGACAAGCCACGATGCTTCGCTAGGGACGGCTTGCACCTGTCACCCCTGGGCTTTTGGATATTGGCAAAGGCTCTTGCTACCCACATAGTGCCTTTTTTAGGCAAGGCTCAAAAGACAAACCCACCTCCATAGGTATCACAAGGGATAAGAAACTAAGAGTAATGCTACTCAACACCAGAAGTCTAAACCTCAAGATGCATGCACTCGAAACTCTCCTTAGCATGGAGAACATTGATATCTGTGCAGTAACAGAAACCTGGTTCAAGGCTCCCGAGAGCACCCCAGCACTACCAGGTTATACCTCATACCATGCTTTTCGGCCTCAAAACTTGGACCGAACCACAAAAGGAGGGGGAGTATCAATATTCGTCAAAGATACCCACACCTCCAGGTTGGTGGCACAGCATGAAGCATCAGAGACTATCCATGTGCAACTAACAGTGGGTAAAACTGCCTTCCAGTTTATAGCCTGCTACAGACCACCCTCCCAAACCCAGGAACCCCACTCGGCCTTCCTGAGAACGCTGGAAAATATGAAGGTCTCTCCAAACAACATTATATTGGGTGACCTCAACTACCCAACCATAGACTGGGAGCATTACTCTAGCTCCAACACCCTAGCACAAAGGTTCCTAGAATTTATAAACTCAAATGCTATGGAACAACTTGTTACCACTCCCACAAGAGGGGAAAACATACTGGACCTGATCATCACCAACATGGGGACTCTATGCTCCAGACCAGAAGTGTATCCCTCACTGGTAAGATCAGACCATAAACTAATCTCACTGGATATTCACATCCCGACCCCACCCCATGCCCAGAAAACCACAGTGGAAAACTTCTCTAAAGCAAATTTCACACTCCTCAAAACTGAGGTGGAATCCTTCAAAGCTCCCGGGCCTGTGGATAATATGGCCTAGACCACAAAATCCTTTATAAACGTATTCTATGAACACCTTCAGGAATGCATGGATCATGCAATCCCAAATAAAACCAAGACCCAATCCTCCAAAGGCAGACGTCCTGTCTGGTGGACCCCAGCCATAAACAAACTATACAATAGAAGGAGGAAGCTACTACATGATAGAGCAAAATCCCAAAAAGGGAAGGCATCTCTGATCAGTATTAGCAAAAAACTACGGGCACTCATAAAATCGTCTAAGGCCAGCTTCGAGAGAAAAATTGCACAGGACACTAAGGATAATCACAAGGCTTTCTTTAGTTATGTTAGGAACCTGGGTGGGAATTCTCAGATATGCTCAGAATTAGTCCAAAATGACAAAAAATACACCGAACCCACAGACATTGCCAACATTATAGCTGACAGGTTCAGTGCAAACTTCTCCCCCCCTCCCCACCAAAAGGGCTAATATCTATCCCAGCAGAGTGCTGCCCCCCTGACATCTCAGATGCTCAGGTAAGAGCTGCCCTCTCCAAAGCAAGAAACACAGCATCAATGGGACCAGACGGTGTCCCGGGCTGCGTCCTACATGAACTCCAAGAAGAGCTAAACCCAAACCTAAAACTACTGTTCAATCTCAGCCTTACTACAGGATATGTACCCAAAGAGTGGCGTACAGCAACAGTGGTCCCTCTCCACAAAGGGTGGTGCCTCAACGGATCCTGGAAACTATCGCCCCATAAGTCTCACTAGCTTGGTCTGCAAAGCTATGGAAAGGATCATCACGGACCTTATAAATAAAGATATTGGGGACCTACAGACACTGGATCCTACCCAGTTCGGCTTTGTTAAGGGCAGATCCTGCCTCTTAAACCTGGTCGATTTCTTTGAAACAGTCACCAAGGCCATTGACAAGGGGAAGGTGGTCCACACAGCCTACCTGGATCTCGCAAAAGCCTTCGATACAATACCCCACTCGGGCATTATAGATAAGCTCACCAGCTTAAATATAAACCCCTATGTCACTAGATGGGCTGCAAACTGGCTCAAGGACAGAACCCACATGGTTAAAATAGTTGGAGCCATGTCAGACTCCAAACCAGTTACAAGTGGCATCCCACAAGGCTCAGTCCTGGGACCTCTCTTGTTCGGTATATATTTCTCGGAGGCATAGGCCAACATGGAAGGACTGTGGCTGACCAAGTTCGCAGATGACTGCAAACTGGGTGCCATAATAAACTCTCCAGCTGACACAAGCGTCCTCCAAAAGGGCCTCATAGAAACGGACACCTGGTGCCAGAGCCATGGCCTCAAGCTAAACGCCAAAAAGTGTATAGTCATCCCCTTTGGCAAAAACAAAGTGCCCACAAATTACCACATAGGTGGTAATCCATTAAGTACAGAAGAAGTAATTAAGGACCTGGGGACCCAAGTTGACAGCAATCTCTCATTTGACAACCATGTGGCCAAAGTGGTTAGAAAAACATTTTATATAGCCCACCTAATCATGAAGGGATTCACATCTAGATCAGGGGAAGTCATCGTGCCTCTTTACTCATCCCTCATCAGGCCCATAATTGAGTACAATGCCCCTTTGGGATGTACCTTACCAGACACCTGCAGCAACTGGAAAGACCCCAAAAGTACCTCACCAAGAGGATCAAGGGGCTCAAACAGATGCCGTATGCTGCCCGGTTAAAGAAACTCCAGCTCTACTCAGTGGCATACCGCCTGCTCAGCGGCAATCTGTGCCTGACGTATAAAGCCATGTCCAACCCGGAATTAATGGACATGCTGCACCTCAGAAAATCCAAATCCCATCGAGCTACGCGCTAGAGGGACTTGAACCTCAGCACTGAAATAAATAGGACATGCTGGAGGGACAGATTCATAACCCAGAGACTCCCTTCACTCTGGAATAAAATCCCAGTCCAGGTTAGGCAGAGTCCCTCATTGACTCTCTTCAAGAGGAATCTTGATGAGTGGATGGGAGATCATAGGTTTACCCTGGGTATCACTTCTGTGTCACTGTTAGACAGAGGCACAGTATACTAACCTTGAAAAAGGGCATAGCAAAATTAATTTAAAATGGGTGGCGAAAGCCATACACACTCTGGCTAGGCTTATAAATGCCCTAGGGCAGATAGCCTAGTATGAACCTATGAACCTATAAACTCCCAAAATGATTTCTGCCAGCAAGTGACATTTTTATAAGTGCTTATAGCCTTTCTTAATGAAGATGGAATAACTGCAATGTTTTTATGCTGTATTTCTAGTCACCTTGGTTGATATTCCTTTGATTTTTTTTTTGTTTATATGTTCTGATATTTGTTTACTAGTTTCATTTATTGTACTGATTTAAATGTTACTTTTTGTGTGTTTTATTTATATATGCACTTTATTTTGTTTTAAATGTCTTTATGACATGATTTCTAGTAGTTTAAAGCATATTTTTATACACCTTCTGGTATATAAAAGGAAGATCATGTTTTTATTATTATTTCTATTTAGTTTTTGATTGCATTATTTTACTATTGAAGAAGGATGCATTTATATTCAGTTTTTATTGGCCAGTTTTTATTTGTTGACCAATTGCTAGTGACTGTTGTTTCTTATACTATTGGAGGTTAGGACCCATTTAGTGTGTTTCGATTGTTTCCCCCTCTTTTCTTTGTCCAATTGCAAGTTAATATTGGATATTGTTCACTATTTGAAGTTGTGATGTTTACAGTGAACTTTGTTGGTTACACTCTTTTTATTGTCCAATTGCTAGTTATTACATAGTTTTGTTTTTATGGTTTTGAATTTTTTATTAGTTAAATCTTAATACTTTCTTGTAAAGATTTTACTTCAGCGAAATAGATTGTTTTTTTTTTCTAGTGTTTTAGTGCATTACTTTGCTTTATTGAATTTGCTTACTTGTCTTTGTAAGTGCTTTTTATAATTGTTTTAAAATGTTTCTACTGATATGATTTTTGGTATTTAAAACATATCTTTTATGCATGCTTTTTGGCTTATAAGGAAGATCATCTTTTTATTTATTTATATCCGTTGTTTAGCTTGAATAGATGCTTTGAGTATTTTACCTTTGGATGTCGTGTCGATTGGTTAGTTACTTTTCTGTTGTCCAGTTGATAACTACTGCTGGATTACATATGCTAAAGTATGTTAGTGTCCCTATAGTTTGTTTTATTGGTTAGTTTTCTTTTCCTTTGTCCGATAGCTAGCTTTTATTGTTTGTTATACAGTACTGGAAGTTATGTTTCTCATGGTGAGTTGTATTGGCTAGATTCCATTCATTGATGGTGTTTACTAATTTCCTGCATTTGACTTCTACTTTTATCTATATTAGCCATTTAAAATTTTTTGACTGGACATGTTTTTTAGTTTTTAATGAACTGAACTTATATGGATTTCTAGCTGATTTTTTCATTTTTTTTTCTTTCAATACTTTTGTTCTGTGCTTTGAAGTTGATCTGAAGAAGTATTCTTAGTAATGCAAAAGCACTTATCCTTATATTTCATTTTGTTTTATTAAAGATTATGTTTTTAGCCATGGTAGCTGCACTGGTGGTTATTTGCATTTTTATTTGTCTTTGTGGTTGGTGTGAGCTCTTAGTTGCAATTGCTACATTTTTCTCCTTTTATTCTATCGGATTTTGTTAGCACATCATTTTCTATATTTGGCTAAGCATTTTTGACATTGTATTTTCTACAGTTTTAAATTGTATACAACAAGTCATCAAAACTATGCACATTATAAACATCTTTCAATAAAAAAAATTGGAAAATACAACAGTAACTTATACAAGAATAAATATTTGTCCAGTGATTTCTTTTCAAGTATTAAAGTATTTTATTCCAAACATAAAGGAACTAAACAAAATGTCAAAGCATTGTTTAGTCTTGGATATTCAGCATTAGAGGGAAAACATTTTTTTAATTCTGGCCAAAATTCTTTTAGAGCAAAATTTAAATTATTCTTTATTCTTTTTATAGTCAGTCAGTAGGAAACAATGTTTCCAAAAAAAAAATACTTCAGCAAAACCTCAAGCAAGTTTCAGTTATATTTCATTCAGTATGTTCCAGGATAAATTATACATTAACTCCGATTCATACTGATGAAGAAGTTTAAAAGTTATAAACAGATCAAGAAGTCCATAACTATGGATAATAAAACCTTGTCAGAACTTAAGGGAAATATATCATAAAAGGTCAGATACAGCACTTACATCTGATGCAAACATTTTAATAGCAACTATTTAGCACTTCATCGTGTTAACAATGCAAATGCATTTCAGATGACATAAAGCAACACAGAACTGCCATTCATACAAGACAGGTTTGGTCAATGAGAAGATATCCTGTTCAGACTACAGCTGAATTTAATTTCATATTGCTTCATCCTCTCTGTAACTGATTTGCATGCCATATACTTATTCAAATGTATGTGATTAATTTATATTCATTCGGTTAGTGACAACATATCTAATTCAGGGTTAATACAGCTCAAGTATGCTATGATTTTTTACAATAAATACATATTGTTGGCAGCAGTTTCTGTATTATGACTAGCTAGGTCTATGGAATGCCAGCATCGATAAGCTCTAAAATAAAAGGGACAAATTAATTAAGGAGTATACTAAACCAATGTCTACCAACATAAAATGACTTTATCAAAAAGATTAAAGATATCATAAGGAAGATCAAAGCAGAACATAAATTAAAATCTGTATCCAAAGTCAAGAATAATCATAAATCGTTATTTAAGTACATTGGATAGGTAGGGAATAGCACACAGGAATGCTCGGAAGGAATTCATAAGTATTTTACCCACCCTGACACTGAAATATTGCTCATATCATTTATATAAATTTAGCACTAGCTTTATACCAGAATGAGTAATATAAACCCTGCAAATTTTCTAGTCCCTTCCTACCAGCAAGATTATCATGGAACATGTCCTAACTATACTACATAAAGTAAAAAGAACAACCTCTGCAAGCCCAAATACTGTCCTAGCTGCTTAATTAACATTACCAAACATACCGTCAGTAAAGCCCCCTCCTAAATTGTTGAACTTAAGCACAACCCCAAGATGTGTTCCCGAGGTAAGGAATGTGACTGTTGTTATCCTCTTCCATAAATAGTGCCCCCAGCTCATATCCTAGGTACTATGGACGCATTAATAAAAAATTATATAAATAAATAGTTTGTAAAGCCAAGAAACATAATATATGTAATTTCATAAATGCCATTATAAAATAACAAAATCTTATTTTGTTAGACCAACAGCAGTATGGTAAAAGGTAGATCATGTCTTCTTAATACAGGTAAACTGATTTGAAAACAGTCGTTGAATCTGTAATTAATAGCTATGTAGTTTTTGCAGTGTACCTGTTTCTGGCCAAGGCCTTTAACACTAAGGGCCTAAATGTAGATGCTTACATTGTAAGAGAGACAGAAAACTGGATAACAGGTACAACCCCCATAGCTAAAGTAGGAGGTGCCACCTCTGAAAACAGTACTGTGTCCAGTAGTGCTCCTCATGGATCAGTACTGGGACTCCATCTTTTTGGCTTGTATTTCTCTCATCTCTAATGTACTAATCCAGACATACGATGCGAGATGAGCCTTGTCATTCATGCAGCATCTGTTACCATGTTACTACGATAAAGGCTAAACAGTACAAATCAGTTATGTATTAGAAATCAGATTAAATGAAATGTGAACAAATGTAACAGTCTCACACTTAGTAAGCAAAATTCACCATCAGCTTACTGTATAGACAGCATCCCACTCCAAATCAATATCTTCATCAGAAATCTCAGCGCCTTCATCAACAGCTCCCTATTCTTTGAACACTGTATAGTAGCAGTCGTCATGATATCACACTATATTGTCCAGTTAATAACTAAAGGTAACTCATCTAAATCAAAAAAATGCCTCATTCTTCTATACTCTGCCCTGGGCAGACCAATTATAGACTATAATGCCCTTTTTTAGTATGCATTGAGCCAAACACACAACACATACAAGGTTCCATAACTAAAATGACCACTTGACTAAAGACCCTCATCTAGCAAGTCAGGCTTAAAGCTCTAACCCTATACTCTGTCTCTTATAGATGAATTTCAGCTGCCAAGTCAGGCTTAAAGCTCTAACCCTATACTCTGTCTCTTATAGATGAATTTCAACTGCCAAGTCTGGCATAAAGCTTTAACCCTATACACTTTTTTCTTATAGACTCCTGCATGATGATTTATGTGCAGTATCCCTTGTCTGTAACCCTATACACTGTCTCTTATAGATTCCAGCATGATGATTTATGTGCAGTATTCCTTACAGTTAAGGACCCAATTCACCTTAAGGACCCAATTCACCTTAATCTCTTACACTGCCACAAAACAAATAACTCCACTAACATTCAAGGGTGCATTTGGTGTTTGAACCTTCATCAAGAAATAAACAAGACATGCTGGGTGGGCATATTTATTTCTCAATCTCTCTCTTATCTTTAATATAAATGAATTCCTCTTGGACCTGGAGGCAGGAGAAGCTGAATGAGGGTAGGTGTGATGCATGATCTGGCTGTCTCTAGGAAACTCTATGAATAACCATGAGTCTATGAAAGTTTGTCTGGCTTTGTTGTGAGGTACTAAAATATTTCCTCTAATGTCAGTGGCATTTTTGTGTTTTTATGGTTTAAATTATTACAGAGTAACCAAGAATATAAGCTACAACAATTCTAGTAATATATATCAATGTGCATTAAGTGAACTGGAAGTGAATAATGAAGAGCCATATGTTAAAGAAATTTAGCAGCGTTTTCATTTTAATAACCGTTTATATACCTATTGCAAAGTCCAACAACTGTTTTTATGTGAAACACTGAAGTGAATGCTTAGAATCTACTGCATTAAATTTATCCAATTCATGATGAATTGCTCTGTCACTTCTTCTTCTTTTGGCTGTTCCCGTTAGGGGTCGTTACAGCGGATCATCTGTTTCCATTTCTTCCTGTCCTCTGCATCGTGCTCTGTCACACCAACCACCTGCATGTCCTCTCTCACCACATCCATAAATCTTATCTTAGGACTCCCTCTTTTCCTGTTACCTGGCAGCTTCATCCTTAGCATCTTTTTCCCAATATACTCAGCATCCCTCCTCAGCACATGTCCAAACCAATATAATCTCACCTCTCTGGCTTTGTCTCCAAACCTTCCAACCTGGGCTGACCCTCTAATATACTTATTCCTAATCCTGTCCATCCTCGTCACACTCAGTGCAAATCCTAACATCTTCAACTCTGCCACATCAAGCTCTGACTCCTGCCTTTTTGTCAATGCCACTGTCTCCAACCCATATAACATAGCTGGTCTCACCACCCTCTTGTAGACCTTCCCTTTCTCTCTTACTGGTACTCGTCTGTCACAAATCACTCCTGACACTCTTCTCCACCCATTCCATCCTGCCTGTACTCTCTTCTTTACCTCTCTTCCACACTCACCGTTACTCTGAACTGTTGATCCCAAGTATTTAAACTCATCCACCTTCACCACCTCTAGTCCCTGCATCCTCACCATTCCTCTATCCTCCCTCTCATTCACACACATATATTCTTTCTTAGTCCTGCTGACCTTCATTCCTCTTCTCTCTAGAGCATATCTCCACCTCTCCAGGGTCTCCTCCACATGTTCCCTACTCTCACTACAGATCACAATGTCATCTGCAAACATCATAGTCCACGGGAACTCCTGTCTGTTCTTGTCTGTCAACCTGTCCATCACCATTGCAAATAAGAAAGGGCTCAGAGCTGATCCTTGATGTAATCCCACCTCCACCATAAACGCATCCGTCACTCCCACCGCAGACCTCACCGCTGTCACACTACCATCGTACATATCCTGTACCACTCTTACATACTTCTCTAACACTCCAGACTTCCTCACACAATACCACAACTCCTCTCTAGGCATCCTGTCATATGTTTTCTCTAAATCCACAAAGACACACTGCAACTCCTTCTGACCTTCTCTGTACTTCTCCATCAACACTCTCAGAGCAAACATCGCATCTGTAGTGCTCTTTCCTGGCATGAAACCATATTACTGATCATTAATCATCACCTCCCTTCTTAACCTAGCTTCCACTACTCTTTCCTCTGTCACAAATATTTAATTTAATTTAATTATAATATCCACAAATACAATAAAATAAAATAAAATATTTCATAGGTAACCCGCATAGCAAATTATTTCACTGGAAACGATCAGAGTGTCACATCTCATTCAAGAGTAAGAAATATTCATTGTGATGCTGAAAGAAAGGTCCCTTTTTCTGCTCCCCCCAAAAAACAATAAGTGAATTGACCAAATATTAAAATAGTTGAGAGTTTACTTGCAGAAGTGCGACAGGATCAGTTCATATTTAGTTACTTGGCTTGCAGTCCAGAGGAACATTGAGGAGCCTAGCCCAAATTCCCAGTTGCCCATAAGCACCATCTATTTAAGTGACTTGCTTAATGTCACAAAGTAGACAAATAAGGATTGAAGGCATCAAACCCCATATTATAGGAACTATCGCTCACAGCCTTAATGCTCTGCACCATCTGATTCATTTGCTTAGAAGAAGTAAGTCAGGAATAATTCCATCTTAAAAAACATAAATTATATTATAATACTTTTTAAACATATAATCAGGATCATTCTGAAGAAAGTGGTAACCACCATATTCAGATGCAAAATGTTTTGACTGGATTCACTCTTTCCTTTAATGTCACGACTCTATAAACTCCCAAAAACTTATCCCACAAATGAACTTAAATACCTACTTAGTCTCAGGTAGAAAGCCTGGCACACTAGGAAAAATAACCCCACATCCTCAAACTCTAGGCAATACTAAGCTAAGAAATATACCAACACAGGCAATCAGGTGACATAAAAGTCGCTTTCTGAAGTAGCATCAGTCATCTCTTCTCAACTTGCCTAAAATCTTCTGGGCAGAAGTCAACTGCCAGACAGGCCGCACTAATCCAGCTAACATCCACTCCTTATCTCACCTCAAAACCAGTGATTTCAGCCTCCAATTTGGTACACTTTCCACTCTTGACTCCATCAAAAAAGTCCTCTGTCTATAACCTCACACTCTTCCCATCTATATTCCCACTTTCAGTTTTAAAGCAATCAAAGCTAAAAATGTTGTACCACTACTTGAAGAACAACAATCTTCTCCCCTGGTTCTTTTTCCAATTTAAAGACTTTTTAGTCCTCCATTTTCACATGTATAATCTCTGCCTAAGGCAAAACATCATGTCTGATATCTGGAAAACAGCCATTATTAAACCCCTTCCCAAACAAACTAACCCATCCCACACCACTGACTTCCGTATCATCTCCATTCTTCCCAGACTTGGTAAAATCCTTGAAAAATTAGTTCCCAATCATCTTACCCATTACATTTCACAATGTCATCTACTGTCCTCTAAACACCATGGCTTTTGAGCTGGTAGGAGCACTTCTACAACACTCTGGAAACTTAGTGGTGACATCCTCCTGACTATGGATAAATGCCTCCTCACTGGAGTCATCTTTATTGACCTTTCCTTCTTTCAGATCACCTAAAAGAAATTGTAAGGAGCCAAGATACAGCTCCATGTTTAAAAATTATTATTCCAGTCATTACTTCTATGTGCAGTTTCAAAACACCATCCCTGCTTCCACCCCTGTACTTGAACAAGTCCATCAAGGCTCCATTCTGGCTCCCCTTCTTTTTTTAAATTTTCATTAATAAACTACCAACTGAACTCCCTTACCTCCCTTTCTCTTACTTTATGCTGATAACATGCTCTTATTTCACTCAAACCTCACCTCCCCAACATAAAGACACAACTACAAGCTCACTTATTTTCTATTATCAAATGGTTTGATAGCAAAAAGCTAATGCTGAACATTTCCAAAACTAAAATAATGCTGTTTTGTACCTCCCCAAATGACAGAATAACTCTCAGTCACTTCTTATCCATGACCATCTTGACAACCTCATGGATCAAGCTATCTTCTTCAAATACCTTGGTATGTGACTTGATTCCAGGAAGAAAATGAATTCCCTCCTATTCTGTTCCTATCAAATGTCCCCCTTTCTCTCCAGACCAAGAAAGAATGCTATAAGCAAAGGCCTTCTGCTAACACAGTTTGAATATGAATGTGCATTGGTTGCAGCAGCATCCAATAAAAACTTCTCCATCTGTTTCATTGCCTTCTCCCTTAGAAACAAGCTTCATTGTATCACACTTAATAAAGCCAATTGGCTACCTACCCAACAATATACTAAACTGCTTTGCGGATCCCAACTGTACAAGCTCCTCAAGGACCTCTCCTGTCCTTCCCACCACTCTGGTCCAAGTTAAGAGTATCCCAGAACAAGACTTCATTACACTGATCATACCTTCTCAATCCCAGGCCCCAAGCTCAGGGAATTCCATATTACTAATTTTCATGACCTCACCTTGTATCTCTCATTCTGTGCTTCATGCCATCTCCATCCCAGGCCCCAGGCTCAGGGCATCCCACTTTACTAACCTTCATGACCTCTCCTCATACCCATCATGCTGTACTGCATGCCTTCTCCATCCCAGGCCCCAGGCTCAGGGCATCCCACTTTACTAATCTTCATGATCTCACCTTGTACCCCTCAGTCTGTGCTCAGCTTAAAGATCATTTGAACTCTGAATCCATATGTAAATGCTTCCCCCCTAGACCCATCACCTGAACCCCACTCTTTCCTTCCCCAGTCAGGTACCTTTGTCTTCCTCACATTATCTCCCTACCCTAATAAGTGCCATCTGCCATCCTTTCCACATTGCACATAATGTATATAGCTAATTTCTGTGTCTCCTTAACTTGCTTTTGCTCTCTTTTACACTTTGTACTCAGTCTCTTTACTATTCTACTCTTCTTATTTGTCCCTCCGTCCTCTAACCATCCCTTCTTATTGCCCCCTGTACTGTGCACTTTATTCCTGTTACTGTTATTGATTCATTGTTATCTTCACACAGTGTTTGGTCGGTATTCTTAATACTTCTCATTAACTTGTATGTCTACTATCATTTATATTTGTCTGAGCTGAGACCGAAATAGGTTCATTTGGATCAGTGCTCTACCCCCATTACCAAATTGAATAATAAATAGATTGTCTTTCTGTTTACTTGCTATCTGGGTGATATAACTGGTGCACACTTCATGCATCTCTGTTATAGGAACAAGTTAGGTACACAATTACATGCAAAGATATATTCTGCTGAAAGGATTTTTATATAAAGTACAATATGTATACACCAGCAGCAGTAAGATATTAAACTGCATTGCACATGACCCTAACCAGAAAGGGCATAAGACACTACAACCATAAACAATACCTGCACTGCACCAGTAAATGATCTGACATAGATATGTGTGCCTTTGCGTCACATGACCTTAACCATAAGGGACATAAGACAATACAACCATAAACAAGGCCTGCACTGCACCAGTAAATGATCTGACATAAATATATGTGCCTTTATGTCACATGACCTTAACCACAAGGGGCATAAGACACTACAACCATAAACAAGGCCTGCACTGCACCAGTAAATGATCTGAGATAGATATATGTGCCTTTATGTTAATCTAAAATGATGAAAAATTTGTGTGACTTTTAGGCACTTTCTGGGGTTTAAAACAGACTGTTTAGAATATGAATCTGTATAGCTGAAAACTGCCTTAATTGATAAAAATAATGTTGCCAGGGACCCCTGCAGTCCCATATGGGATAGAATCCCCCTACACTACCCACCTTATTACACACACACACACACACACACACACACACACACACACACACACACACACACACACACACACACACACACACACACACACACACACACACACTATATACATTATATATACATACATATGAATATATGAATATGAATATATGAATATCTGAACCTACTCCTAATACTATCTCCTCAAATACCTTCTCCCTCAAACCTGTACCTACTAGATACATCAAAACTCTACTCTCTAAATTAAAACCATGCTCAGCATCAGCTGACAGTATTCCTTCCACTTTTCTTCTACTAGCAGCTGACTCTCTTGCTCTCCATGTATCTATCCTAATTAATCGCTCTTTCTCTAAATCTAAAGTCCCTTCCATCTAGAAACAATGCTACACTCTACCTATACACAAAGGAGGTAACTCCTCTGATATCTCCAAATTTAGACCTATCGCTATCCTCTCCCCTGTCTCTAAAGTACTAGAAAGATGTATTCAAAAACAAGTTATGCAGTATCTAATACAGGAAAATCTGCTTACACCCACTCAACATGGCTTCAGACCCAAACATAGCACCACTACAGCTCTCTTATCCTTCCTCAACACAGTCTCTAGAGCCATGGATGACCATAAACGTATTTCTTGCCTATTCTTGGACCTCTCAAAAGCTTTCAACACTGTCTCACACTCTCTTCTGCTGCACAAACTGCATAACCTCAACTTCTCCTCTGATACTGTTGCATGGTTCTCCAGCTACCTCACTGATAGATCTCAATCAGTGAGATGGCACTCTGCACTCTTCCCTCATCTCCCTGTCAAAATGGGTGTACCTCAAGGGTCTATCCTAGGGCCTTTACTTTTTAATATCTTTACTAATCAGCTCTATACCTCTTGTCCTCAGTCATCTTTAATGCAATATGCAGATGACTTGACAGGCATCACTACAGCCAGCTCTCCCTCTAAGCTCTTCTCAGCTACTCAGGCATCTTTTAACTTAGTTGAAACATGGTTCTCCAACAACCAGCTCATCCTTAACCCTGAAAAAGTTACTCTTCCTGTTACTCTTCCTACCTAAAAGGTTCATAAACATTAAACCCTCCTTCTCCGTACAATCCCTTAATAACACTCCAATTCAGGTAGAGTACAGCACTAAGCTCTTAGGTGTAACCATCGACGATCAGCTTAAATGTGACTTGCATGTTAATAACCGTATCAAAAAGACTCATTCAAAACTAGGGCTCCTTTACCGTAACAAGAAATTCCTCACCTCTGAAGCCAAGATTACTCTTTCTCTTACCTACCTTCTACCCAGTCTAATGCACAATTCTCAAATTCTCACAAACCTTAACTCAGCACTCCTGACCAAACTCAAATCTACCTACAACAAGGTAGCTAGATTTGCTGCCCAACAAGCCTACAAATCCCATCACTGTCTCTCTCTAAAACACCTAAACTGGCTTGACTTACCCCACCAGCTTCTTCTCTCTCAGCTCCACATCATCCATTCTATCCTATACCAGCCTTCCTACTGCCCAGCACTATCCCATCTCATCTCCCGTTATTCTCCCTCCAGACCTCTCCAAAGCTCTAACCAAGACCTACTATAAATCTACAAACCCCTGGAATAGGCTCCCACTAGAAATCAGGACCCTTACACATCCTAAACAATTTAAGACAGCCACCAAAGAGCACTTTAAAAGTCACTGGTCCTGCCACTGCACTCTCCCTCCTTAAACATCCCCTACTTCCCATACTATAATCTCCTTTCTGCCCTTAACTCACTCTTCTCACTAGCTCTCTCTAATATTCCTTGACTACTCTTTCTACTGTTTTCTAAAATCTATTAAGCAAATCGCCTCAAAAAAGTATTCTATTGTAATTGTCTTGCCTTCATGCAACTACATTATGATAATACTGAATTTTTGTAACAACTTACCCAAAAACTATATTCATCTTAATGACATATTTCTTTTTATACATCTTGAAAGAGGTTTGCTATACTTTTGATTATTGACACTGTATTACATTGTATTGCTGCTTAATGCCTTGTAATAATCCTGTAACATTGCTGTTTAATGCTAATTTATAATGAAAATTGTATATGTTGGAGCTTTTCTTCCCGGGCCTCCGCTGAAAAAGGGCTCTTCAGCTCAGTAGGACAATCCCGGTCAACAAATGCAAAATAAATAAATAATAAATAAATATCTATCTATACATACATATATATATATATATATATATATATATATATATATATATATATATATATGTGTGTGTGTGTGTGTGTGTGTGTGTGTGTGTGTTTATGTGTGTGTATATAAAACTCCACAGTCACATAACAGTGGC
Organism: Protopterus annectens; assembly: GCF_019279795.1. Taxonomy (NCBI): domain Eukaryota; kingdom Metazoa; phylum Chordata; order Ceratodontiformes; family Protopteridae; genus Protopterus; species Protopterus annectens. Next base: position 55,066,519 of record NC_056747.1, on the reverse strand, counting down.
AAAAACAGCAAACTCTAGGACCGCTGAAAGTAGTTTTCAGTGACACTGATTTGAGGTCACGGCAGTCACACAAATAAAAGGAGAGCAATCAGATATCTCCATTTCAGAAGAGAACTGGTATAATTGTATAGCATTAATCCTGACCCACCCTACACACACACACACACACACACACACACACACACACACACACACACACACACACACACACACACACACACACACACACACACACACACACACACACACACACACACACACACACACAATGCTTTGAGAACTGGATCATCATGCCAATTTCTGACTTTTTGAATGAGGGGGTATATAATCAACGAACCATATCAGCAAACTCTCTTTCTCAATTATTTCCAATGGTAACTGGGGGGGGGGGTGAATCCCCCATAACTATCCTCTTTCCATTTAGGACTAGCTAGATGGGGGTTAATGAGCAACACCAGTCCTATGTACATCTGTCATGGACAGAAAATACAGTCTGCAGAGAAAAATTCCACTGAGTTGCAATATAAAATTACATTTGTGCTATCCGTGACAGTGGGGCATGCACAGGAAAACATCACCAGTGAACATAATAACCCAATAATACTTTAACACGAGCTCTACTCAGGAAGTACAGAAGCAACGAAAAGAAAAACTGTCCTGTTAAGTACATTTTATACAACAAACATTTTATTGCTTTGAGGCATATTTTAATTTAAAATGAAACCAAATTACTTACGAACTATACACTGATTTCCCCCAGGTAATGTTTTCCATCCAGGGCAGCAGTAGGAGTGAAAGCGAGATCCACATACGTTTGGCCTATAACAGAGCATATGACAACCCCTTATGAATATAAAGTTTAAGCAAATACTTTAATCTACAAGTAGTGCAAAACTAAACAAGTAAATATACATCAACAATAAAGGCTACCTAGAAGTATATTGTTATTATAAAAATTCTTATTCTGATATTTAAAAGTTGGAATATTTTTACACACAGGACTCATCAGTCGAGTATATTCTTTTAGGTATTGAAACTCTATAGTACAACAGAAGATGAAATGGAACAAGATGATTGGTTGGATTTACACACAACACTACTAGATAAAGCTGTCTACTCAGAGAATGATAATTACAGGTTCACAGGTCAGTAGTAGGCAAGCCCAGACAATTTTCCTTTTGATACTCGAATTAACCTATTGCATTTGATGTTGGATTGGACTTACCCATCCCATGGTCCATAATTCTACAGTATGCCTAGTGAGAATAACTGGGATCATATTATAGATAATTTGAGGGGTCTCATCCATGGGATAAAGCCTTTAGGTGCTGCCTCTGTCCAGGTGTAGTCCTGGGGTACAAGTTTCTATTACTCATCTATAGATTGAAATTTTGCTTGAATATTGACAGGGATGAGCTTTGTTTTACATGGTTGTGAAGTCCGTTCCAGAGCAGTAGTATCCTCCGTCAGATATAGCTGTCATAGCTGTCATATTGCAGAAAAGGTTTAGATCCCTAGGCCAAGTATTTCTGATGGTAATTGACTTGCTGATGTGCAGTAAATTCATCAGTACTCGGTCAGAGGATGCCTTGTATGCCAGTCACAGATCATCTGTTAGCAGATAGTAGGATACGGATAGGTTCATGGGCTCATAGATTAGTACTAGGCTAACTGCCATTGCAAGCCATTTTAAACCTAGCCAATTATCCCTTGGGAGACTCAAACCCTGCACCCTGTGTTTGTAAGGCAAACACCTTAACCATTAGGCCACCATCCCAGTGGTTATAGTGAAAGGGTTTTGTAGTGGTCCATGTAGGACATATTATTGAGGCCTTGTACCCTTTTAGCAAGGTAACTCTGCAAGTGTCTCACTTGTATGTGAATGAACACATACATGCAAAAGAGGGCACAACTGGTCTAATGAAAGATGAGTAACGAATAACAATGATATCCTTAGCTCTAGATACAATGTCTTCGTTTATAAGCTGCATAATATAGGAGGACACATGTCACTTGAAAGAAACATCACTGTCCACATAAGTTCCCAAATCCTGAATAACTGGGTCAGATCTTTAGGGTATATTGTCAATGTGGTACTTCCCCAATGTAGATCACTTCACAAAAAATACAATAATGCACTCACTGGCATTTAGTTACAGTCCATGATCTATTGACAATTATTTGTTTGGGACAAACCTTCTTACAGGATGGCTAAATCATTTGAAGATTGAATGATGGCTAGCTTGCAGCCACCTGAAAGCTTAGTCAGCCAGAGCCATTTACTTCAGAGAATGTTTTACATTTATATTTTATAATATTTTATAACTGGCACAGCACTTTCTGTTGTCAGTATGAGGAAGCTGCAGAAACAAAATGGTACTGTGAAAGTATGTGCGGTAGGTTAGATGACAAAGGATAGTTCTAAGTAATTAACTCACTGAGTATATAATTCTCTGTTTGACCACAAGTGGGAAATGGCACACCTTAGATGATATCTGGCCAGATAACAATTTATTAGTCATTTTGCATTAGAATGTATTTTTTTTAAATAAAACAAATGTGGAAGAAAATCAGACTAAATAAAGTTTTATGTGAAAGTAATACTTCTACAGAAGCATAACTGAGCTTTGCATACTTTATTCTAAGCAGGAAATATATGACTTTAAATGTCAGCCCCACACAATAACAACATGTTCATGTTTAAACTATGATAGACAGACAGACAACTTGTACAGCAATTATTTAAAATGCTGTAAGCTAAGCTAGACATATTCAAGAAACTGGTATTTGATTAACGTAATAATGACGTCAGTAACAGATAAAAAATGATTGATAAAAAATCCTTAAAATGATTTAACCTTTGCCTTATGGTGGAGCATCGTCCAAGTTAACTATATTAAGTAAGGATGGAATGGAGTCGCCCCTTGAATATAGGGTGTAGGATCAAAACCACCCCATAAAAAAAACTGCGTTTCAACTTTAGCCGTATTTTACGTATGACACAGCCATCTAGCCATTGTCAGATCAGCAAGTGTTCTAAACCTAATATATTCTTTTCTTTTGCAGAACATTCTTCCTAGAGATGATAAGTAGTAATAACAAAAGTGCACACAAAAAATGCCTCTTCAGTTTAATTAGCAAACCAATACTAAAATATAAACAGTGGTGATTGTCCAGTGCCGAGACGAACAGACAGACAGTCACACACAGGTTCATAAAGTTTAGTGGTCAGCTTTTCTCAATGGGAGATATACAACAGACCAGAAATTGAAATAGATACTGTAAATGACTGTAGGATATTTAACATCCATCTAACTGATGCATGTTCATAATAATGATGAATCGGATGATGATGTTGACTAATTGCACTTCCATGTAAAATAGACAAGACTTTTATTTCATATTTTTCATGCCACCCAAAAAAAAAAGGATGGATCACATTTTGATCAGTTAAAATGAATAACCAACTTAATTTAAAAAGGGTTTTAAAAAGGCTGCCCTAATTAATATGCAAAGAAGACATACTGCCTTCTGCAAACCTATGTAGTGCAATGCACCTGAAGGAAGTCACAAGTTGTTGCATAACAATAGTCTGAACTGCAAAATCCATTTAACTTCAATAATTGATTAATATCTAAGTATGCAAATATCATCCCTATGCAGGTTTAAAAATTATGCATACCACCTGTATAGTCATTTTGAGCAGGATGGTTCTTTGCTGGAGACTTCAAAATGCATACTGCTTGGAAAGCTGAGGAGAAACTTAATTTTGATGCAGAGATGTCTGAGTTTAAAGGCATGCTGCTATGGAGTTTGGCAGGAAATTAAAGGAGCTAAAACAGGATCCAGCTGCTGTCAAGTCTGTCTCATAATGTCATATAACTCAGATAATTTCAATCAGGAAATTCTTGTAGTAAGAAGGACTGTGTGATGGTGAGGCTGAGAAATAGCAGGGTGGTTATGCTACTTAAAAGTGAATTTGGAGAGAAGTAAAATGGATAAATTGAGATAAAAGAACTTCAAACAATATCTGGGACAGGACTCACTGTAGGAAAAAATTAGGAATGGCAGTGGATGATGGTTAAATATAAAGGATTACTGATAATAGCTGTGCTAAGTAGTTATTATAGGTCTGAAAGGGATAACAGGAAGGGTTTTATTCAATTTTTAGTTGTGTGAGGGCATTTAGGGGAGATGGTAATAGACTGGAGATTAGAGAAGACAAACACATGATGAACAGCCCAGCATAAGACAAGTCATTTAAGAAAGCAAAATTCTATCAGTCTGCAGGGAGGAGATAATAAAAGAAGTGGAAAATGTGTGCCTTATGCAAGTGTGGAAAATGAGAAAGGGTAACGAAAAAGTGTTTCAATCCTCCGTGCATAATGCAAGGAAAGTCAGAAGATTGGATTGATATATGGTGGATAACAAAATGAGAGGTGTCTAGGGATGACGTTTGAAAGGGGTATCTTGGAATATGGCCCATTCTGTTTTGGATTCTGTGATATTTACACCAGGTAAATGGAGCTGGAACCTTTGGAGATGGAGGAAAGGTCAGGAGGTTGAGTGGCACAATATTGTTCTGCGAATGATCTGTAGGACTTGGAAAAGGTGACAATGGAAAGAAGTGAGAGATTGGAATGGGTACCAGTGAAGTGAAATAATGTGTCAGACGCGGGAAAGTGAAACAGAGTAAAAGTAATGTAAAGGTCATACAGCTTGCAAAGAGGGAGTGTACAGTTAGTGGGAGATAACTGAAGATGAGTGAAAGAGTTGCACTACATTACAAAAAGAGTTAGTTGGAGTCATCTAGGAAGGTAGCAGAGTTAGGGAGTCATGAAGCATGATAATGGGTATAATGCAATCAACAAACGGTAGTATAAGCGGCATGACACAATCAAAAAATGGTAGTATGATCGGCATGACACAGTCAACAAATGGTAGTATGATCGGCATGACACAGTCAACAAATGGTAGTATGATCGGCATGACACAGTCAACAAACAGTAGTATGAGCGGCATGACACAGTCAACAACCGGTAGTATGATTGGCATGACACAATCAACAACCAGTAGCATGATCGGCATGACACAATCAACAACCAGTAGTATGATCGGCATGACACAGTCAACAAATGGTAGTATGAGCAGCATGACACAGTCAACAACTGGTAGTATGATCAGCATGACACAGTCAACAACTGGTAGTATGATCGGCATCACACAGTCAACAAACGGTAGTATGATCAGCATGACACAGTCAACAACCAGTAGAATGACTAGCATGCCACAGTCAACAAACAGTAGTATGACTGACATGACACAGTCAACAAACTGTACTATGATCAGCATGACACAGTCAAAACCAGTATTATGACTGGCATGCCACAGTCAACAAATGGTAGTATGATCGACATGACACAATCAACAAACAGTACTATGATCGGCATGACACAATCAACAACCAGTAGTATGATTGGCATGACACAATCAATAACCAGTAGTATGATTGGTATGCCACAGTCAACAAACAGTAGTATGAATGGCATGACACAGTCAACAACCGGTAGTATGATCGGCATGACACAATCAACAAACAGTACTATGATTGGCATGACACAATCAATAACCAGTAGTATGATTGGTATGCCACAGTCAACAAGTGGTAGTATGAATGGCATGACACAGTCAACAACCAGTAGTATGACTGACATGTCAACAAACTGTAGTATGATCAGCATGACACAATCAACAACCAGTAGTATGATTGGCATGCCACAGTCAACAAACGGTAGTATGATTGGCATGACGCAGTCAAAAGCCAGTAACATGACTGGCATATCACAGTCAACAAACAGTAGTATGATTGGCATGATACCACAACAAATGGTAGTATGACTGGCATGCCACAGTCAACAAACGGTAGTATGATTGGCATGACGCAGTCAAAAGCCAGTAATATGACTGGCATGACAAAGTCAACAAACGGCAGTATGATTGGTATGCCACAGTCAACAAATGGTAGTATGAGCGGAATGACACAGTCAACAACCGGTAGTATGATTGGCATGACACAGTCAACAACTGGTAGTATGGTCGGCATGACACAGTCAACAACCGGTAGTATGATCGGCATGCCACAGTCAAAAAACGGTAGTATGATCAGCATGACACAGTCAACAACTGGTAGTATGATCAGCATGACACAGTCAACAAACGGTAGTCTGATCAGCATGACACAGTCAACAACTGGTAGTATGATCGGCATGACACAATCAACAACCAGTAGTATGATTGGCATGACACAGTCAACAACCGGTAGTATGATTGGCATGACACAGTCAACAAACGGTAGTATGATCGGCATTACAGAGTCAACAAACGGTAGTATGATTGGCATGACACAGTCAACAAACGGTAGTATAGTCAGCGTGACACAGTCAGCAACCAGTAGAATAACTGGCATGCCACAGTCAACAAACAGTAGTATGACTGACATGCCACAGTCAACAAACAGTAGTATGACTGACATGACACAGTCAACAAACTGTACTATGATCAGCATGACACAGTCAACAACCAGTAGTATGACTGGCATGCCACAGTCAACAAATGGTAGTATGATCGGTATGACACAATCAACAAACAGTACTATGATCGGCATGACACAATGAACAACTAGTAGTATGATTGGCATGACACAATCAATAACCAGTAGTATGATTGGTATGCCACAGTCAACAAACGATAGTATGAGTGGCATGATGCAGTCAACAAGCGGTAGTATGATCGGCATGACACAATCAACAACCAGTAGTATGACTGACATGACACAGTCAACAAACTGTAGTATGATCAGCATGACACAATCAACAACCAGTAGTATGTTTGGCATGACACAGTCAAAAAACGGTAGTATGATTGGCATGATGCAGTCAAAAGCCAGTAGTATGACTGGCATGACACAGTCAACAAACAGTAGTAGGATTGGCATGATGCAGTTAAAAGCCAGTAGTATGACTGGCATGACACAGTCAACAAACTGTAGTATGATTGGCATGACACAGTTAACAAATGGTAGTATGATCAGCATGACAAAGTCAACAAACGGTAGTATGATTGGCATGTCACAGTCAACAACCGGTAGTATGACTGGCATGACACAGTCAACAAACAGTAATATAGAATTATAGAATTATATAGAATTATAGAATTATAGGTTATTATAGGTTAGTACTAGGCTAATTGCCCTTGTGGGCCATTTTAAGCATAGCCAATTATCCATGTGAGAATCAAACCCTGCACCTTGGGTTTACCAGGTAAACACCTTAACCATTATGCCATCCTTCAACTTATTGACTGTGTCATGCTGATCATACTACCAGTTGTTGACTGTGGCTTGCCAGTCATTCAACTGGTTGTTGACTGTGTCATGCTGATCGGCATGACACAATCAACAATCAGTACTATGATCGGCATGACACAATCAACAACCAGTAGTATGATTGGCATGACACAATCAACAACCAGCAGTGTGATTGGTATGCCACAGTCAACAACCGGTAGTATGAGCGGAATGACACAGTCAACAACCGGTAGTATGATTGGCATGACACAGTCAACAAATGGTAGTATGATCAGCATGACACAGTCAACAACCAGTAGTATGATTGGCATGCCAAAGTCAACAACTAGTAGTATGATTGGCATGACACACTCAACAACTGGCAGTATGATCGGCATGACACAGTCAACAACTGGTAGTATGATCAGCATGACACAGTCAACAACCAGTAGAATGACTGGCAAGCCACAGTCAACAACTGGTAGTATGATCAGCATGACACAGTCAACAAACGGTAGTATGATTGGCATGACACAGTCAACAACTGGTAGTATGATCAGCATGACACAGTCAACAAATGGTAGTATGATCAGCATGACACAGTCAACAAATAGTAGTATGATCGGCATGACACAGTCAACAAATAGTAGTATGACTGGCATTCCACAGTCAACAAACAGTAGTATTAGCGGCATGACACAGTCAACAAATGGTAGTATGATCGGCATGACACAGTCAACAAACGGTAGTATGATCGGCATGACACAGTCAGCAAACGGTAGTATAAGCGGCATGACACAATCAAAAAACGGTAGTATGATCGGCATGACACAGTCAACAAATGGTAGTATGATCGGCATGACACAGTCAACAAACAGTAGTATGATTGGCATGACACAGTCAACAAACGGTAGTATGATCGGCATGACACAGTCAGCAAACGGTAGTATAAGCGGCATGACACAATCAAAAAATGGTAGTATGACCGGCATGACACAGTCAACAAATGGTAGTATGATCGGCATGACACAGTCAACAAATGGTAGTATGATCGGCATGACACAGTCAACAAACGGTAGTATGATTGGCATGACACACTCAACAAACGGTAGTATGATCGGCATGACACAGTCAGCAAACGGTAGTATAAGCGGCATGACACAATCAAAAAACGGTAGTATGATCGGCATGACACAGTCAACAAACGGTAGTATGGTCGGCATGACACAGTCAACAAACAGTAGTATGAGCGGCATGACACAGTCAACAACTGGTAGTATGATCAGCATGATGAAGTCAACAAGCGGTATATGATTGACATGACGTAATCAACAAACTGTACTATGATCAGCATGGCACAATCAACAACCAGTAGTATGATTAGCATGACACAGTCAACAAACAGTAGTATGACTGGCATGACACAGCCAACAACCGGCAGTATGATCAGCATGACAGAGTCAACAATCAGTAGTATGACTGGCATGCCACAGTCAACAAACAGTAGTATAATTGGCATGACACAGTCAAAAGCCAGTAGTATGTCTGGCATGACACAATCAACAACCAGTAGTATGACTGATATGACACAGTCAACAAACGGTAGTATGATCAGCATGACACAATCAACAAACAGTACTATGATCATCATGACACAATCAACAACCAGTAGTATGACTGGCATGACACAATCAACAAACGGTAGTGTGATTGGCATGACACAGTCAACAAACGGTAGTATGATTGGCATGACACAGTCAACAAACAGTAGTATGCTGCTAAGAAAGATTGAAGGAGAAAAGAGCTATGTGTGATACTGAATGGGCTAAGGATTTGAATGGTGACCAAATGTTCTGATTGATTGATATTTGTAAGAAATTTTGGAGTTAATGCCAGGATCTGTTTAGGCTACAGAGGGCAGAGAAGGAGGGCTATATTTTAATTATTTATTTAAACTTGTTAACTGGATGGGGGGACATAAAAAGACCTATTTCAGTTATGACATGTGCTACAAGGCAAACACATACCATGACACAGACATTTTTACTGCTTAAGTGATAAGTAACATGATTACAAAATATTTATATCACAGTTTACAGCTGCAGGATGTTTACAACTAGATGCAATGCAGACAATGGTATGCAAATGTTATAGTTTTTAGATCTATACAAAGCATTGTAAGAGCTGACTGGAAAAGTAATGGTGAGATGGTGAATAATAAGCTAATTAACAATAGTATATATAACTTGTGAAAAGCATTAAGTTATTAAATAAAGTGGCTACAAAAGGGCTGGACTGTAAGGCCAGTATACATTAGGCAATATCATAGCAGCATTTACATCTGCAGGTCTCTACAAGATGGTCTTTGAGCAGCTGTCAGAAACTGGGGTACTGCTTTGTATTGCTTGATTTATTTGGTAAAGAATCCCTGGAAACAGGAAGTAGAGGTCGTATCTATGATAGAATGTCACAGAGGTATGGAATTTCTTAACTATTAATTCTTAAATGGTAGTTTGTGGGACGTATTCAAAGCTGGCAAGCTAATGATGGACAATAGCTGGAATTAAGTAACATGAAACAGAGGGTGTTTAGAAGGAGGGTGGCCATGGCAAAAAAGAGTAGATAGATTAGTTAACGAGTTTACAGTGTTGCTCTTATTCATGTGTTAGATTAAGGAATTAAAAACGTTTCCGTTATTTGGAGCACTGTAGAATTGCAAGGGGAGCTAAATGCAGTGGCTTAAAGAACATATTTAAGTTTAGGGCTGAATATGTTTATCCCAATAGCTGTTGTAGTTGCCCTGGTAAGTAGGCAAGAATGTTTATATGTGTACTATAGTTAATAACTATTTCTACTTTATGATCAGAGTGGATGCGAAATGTGAGGTTATCATGAAGCAATATCTCTAAAAATGTTGGTGTTGAAACACGTAGGAAAGGTCTGGCACTGAAGTCTGAGAATAGGACAGATCTTTGCCAGGAACATAGTGCCTCAGAAACTGTTGCAGCAATTTATCACATGAAAAAAAGAAAAGCCTGCAGAGTCAAATGGATTTGTTTTTATTTTTGTAAGGTGGGTAAATTTGGAGACTGGTGAGGTCCTACACATTTTGCTTTAACAAGGACTTGAATGGGTAGATCTCCCAGATGCATTATGTAAATCTCTGTTTTGGATATTCTTGAATGTAAGGTCAAGGATATGGCAAATTGTAAACCCGTTTCACTTATAATTGAAGATGTGATTGTGTACATGGATACTGGAAGGTAAGAGCGCAGTCAGTGCATGTGGCGCAGTCTGCTGTTATATATGGCTATACTTTTGCTAGTAACTAGGTTACACTGGTGGGATTTATTGATTTATTGTATGAACTCCAATTATTTCAAACTTTGTGGGTGATAAAATACATATAGGAGTATTCCAGACTGGCACAGTAAAATTAACCACAACACAAAGCATATCTGGACTGCTATATCCTCTTAAAAATTCTAAATATTGCTTTGTCTGGTACCAGTGGAATTTTGTCCAGCAATAAAGTCATCTTCTATGAAATTATGTAAATTAAAAAAAGCACACCCATAGATTACAAATGCGTCATCATGAAACAGATACTAAATGCATTGAAAACCTTCATAATCTTTTTCTCAGTACTAATCTTCAGCACACTTTTTATCACAAGATGTTGTTTCCTTGCTATATAAATCTAAATCTTCATATTTGTGTATAACGTTACCTACATATAGCCTTTTAACGTTAAATGGTAAATAATACCAAATAGTCATATGTTAGAAATAAAGGGTGTGCTGCAACAGTAACAGCTAATATAATGCTTCCATTACACAGTTTACAAACAGACATACAGACAGATATTACCTCTGCTCTTACTATGTTAATAACCCCATTGCTGGAGTTCCATCCTCCCTTTGGAGCTGCTCCTAACAACTCAATTTTATTACGGAAACGTGAAATCATTAGCTACTATCTATTTATTTCTCAAAAGTTTTGTATAGCATCACTACAGCTGATTTTAAACAAAGGGAAATATGGTGTTTTCTAATAGTAATCCCAAAGAGTAAAAATAAACAGCCAAATTTTACAGACCTAAATTCTCCTTTCATGTGATTCTTTAATAAAGGGTTGCTCCCACAAAGCATCCTACATATGCAAAATTAACTATGTGCATTCATAATAACTATAATAGATAACATAGCAACAATGAGCCTTCAGGCATATAATGAGTTTTCTAGTTAGGCTTTCTTAAGTATAGCCTTTCAGCATTTTAAGTATTAGTTTTCCCCTTACAATTTGATTACTTGACTTTTTGAGTTAAGTGATTGAGTCATGAGGCTTGTGTGACCACTCACAAAATGCCCCAATAAATCATGAGCTACTACTACATAATACATTGGCATTTATATCACGTTATCGAAAGATGAAAATAGCGAACGCTATTTCATCAAACCTAAAATATCTAAATCACATAATATCGAACATTCAGAACAGCACATTTTTTCCTTGGGAAAAAAAAATCGCTATTCCGAAACACATACACACAACACAAGCACACCTAAAAAACATCAATCCGCACAGATACACTTATAATCCTACAACTAACCCTACACTAAACTATACATACACTACTATCTATCCACTTACCTTAACCCAAACCCTAACCCTAAGATCCATCACTATCGCACACTCACCTAACCCGCGCCCTAACCCTAACTCACTTAACCTGGCCCTAACCCTAATTCACCTAACCCGCGCCCTAACCGTAACTCACTTAACCCGCGCCTTAACCCTAACTCACCTAACCCGCACCCTAATCCTAACAACGACACAATCACACACTTACCTGAACCCAACCCATACATTTCCACCACAGCGCTGAAAATAGGGAAGCCACAGAACCGGCCAACCGAATTCTTTCCCTAGTCGGTGTTCTGTGGCTTCGCTATTTTAGCATTTGCTCAAAATGGGTCGAATTAAAACATTCAAAGTTTTAAAACTTTGATGTTCTGATATAGACCCATACATTGGCAGATAAGGTCCACCTAAAGGAACAGTGTACATTTATGAAATATGGAATCTTAATGGAGTTTTTCTCCCTGTCCTCTGCTTTAAGGGGTCTTGCATGAATCACTTTGACATGCCTGGCATTTGACTATGCATGTTGTATTAGTCATAAGCTCAGCAATGCTAAGCAACATTACTGAGTTACTGAAAGGGATTGCTTAGCAATTAAATGGGCCCTCAAAACATTAAACTATTATCTGTTAGGAAGATAATTTATCATCATCATCACATAGCAAACCTCTCTGTAATGACTGTGTAGGCAGAAGGATGATAAGTTTAAACTCGTTTGTTGAGCCTTAGCCCTCAATTCATTTAAATTCCAGATCACACATCATCCGGTACAATGCCACCTTAAATGCCACCTTAAATCACACATCATCTGGTCCAATGCCACCTTAAAGCAGATGAGCTGTCCCATGCATACAGCCAATCCACAGAGGATTACCAAAAGGTCTTCACTGGGATGGGGAGGGTCTGTTATAAGTGATGGCTAGAGATGTCTTTTCTTTATGACAAATGTAAGCAGGCAGGAAGGACACCAATAAAACCAATGTGCACCTAAATATAAGTATAAAAAGTTACTGCTACTAAGAGTGCCCCCTTCCTGAAGAAGAAGTTTACAGCAAGTTTCCATGGACCCGAAAGGAATCCTGTTAACTGGAAGGTATGTCTATAAGGTATAGCTGAGAAAGTGGTATGCTATGGTTGAGAAGCTGTTGTCTTATATGAAGAAATGTAATTGTATGAGAATTTTTGATGAAAGCTTGAATGATGTGAGTGAGCACTGCTTTTGAATGTACAGAACTGAGTGATCTGGAAAAGCTATAATAAAATACAAAGCAATGAAGATGTCTACACTCACAGCTTATTTATTTTATACATTTGTTAAACGT